>NC_090123.1:1280057-1580057 GCF_023973825.1 Plasmodium brasilianum
AATTAAAAAAAAGGTTTACATTTCGAGCAAGAATATATTATCGTATTGCATTTTGCTTATCTCTTCTGTGTTCGTCTTATTCTTATTTATATTTCTTTTGTTAGTCGTTTTTTAGTCTTTTTTTTAAATAGCTTTTAAGGGTACCCCTTGGGATGTAAGTCTCATTTTGCGCTTCCTGCAAGGGTGAAAAGAAAAAAAAAAAAAAATAGCAAGTGCGGACGTGGACATAGTTTTTATGTTTATAAAAAAGAACATGATAATTGTAGAAGTAGTAGTAGTAATGGTAGTTGTGATAGCAGTTGTAGTGATAGCAGCTGTAGTGATAGCAGCTGTAGTGATAGCAGCTGTAGTGATAGCAGTTGCAGTGATAGCAGCTGTCGTGATAGCAGTTGTAGTGATAGCAGTTGTAGTGATAGCAGCTGTAGTGATAGCAGTTGTAATAGTGATTATAAACACTGGAAAGTTTCGCTACAAGGCATTTGAACGGTCGATTGGGAGAACTCACATTATTGAACTGAGAATGCAAGTTACTCAGACATAAAGATAAATTTTTTTTCCTTAAATTTTTCAGCATAATAGAGTGCTTATGTAACTCCTCCTCCAGGTGCTGGATGTCCTCTTCCAATATCATTCTCGACGGTTTACAGGAGCTGAAGGCACGAAGAAAAAATAAAATGAATAAACAAAACTACTAAATGAAATAAATAAATTAATTAAAATAAAATAAATAAGTAAACTAAAGTAACATGAATACATAGAAGTAAGCATAAAAGATATGCAAGCGGGGATGCGCTTGTGATTGCTCTATATATTTAAGAAAAAAAAAAAAAAAAAAATTACCAATGAGGGTCTCTTCTTTTTACGTTAAAAATATGGGCTTTAATGTTCTTCATCTTTTTTCTCAAATTATTTATTCGGACAACTGTTTGTTTTATCTGCGCATTTTGTCGAGATGCATAAATACGAATGTAGGGGAGAGTCAAGTTTGTACATGTGTGCACGAGTGTGCTGGTGCATATATTGACTTGAAAAACTAGGCTGAAGATGTGATTTGTAACTCGAGATGGGTAATCTATGTATACAACAAACACTGAAACACGCACAAATGAAAAAATGTAATAAATGAGAGTTTCGAAATGATCTACCTCCTCGAAATTTTCTTTGATTATTTCCTCAAGGCTTGTGACGTACACAAGCTTCTCCTTTTTGGTCTAAAAAAAAAAAAAAAAAAAATACGAAAAAAATATAGAAAGGTATAAAAAGGTAGTGAAAAAAAGAACATAAAAAGTAACAACGTTTATTTTTTGCATGTTTCGTTTTGTCATTTTGTCCAAATATTTTTTATCATTTTTCCTCAATTTTTTGTCCTTTTTTGCCGCTCCTTTTATTTTCCTTCCTTACGTAATCATTTTCCACAACAAGAAATTTTATCTTTTCAAAAAATTCCTCAATTAGGTTTTTCAAATTTAAGTAGAAGATATTTATGGTCTCATGTCCCTGGAAAAAAAAAAAAAAAAGTTATGAACAAGCAAGGTTTATTTGGAACATATATAAATATGAGACCACATCAATAAACCAGCATAAGCGGGGAAAATGAAAACATACAAGCGTGCGCTAATTTTCATGGCGTATTTCCTCCATATGTGACATCCATACATATACATAAATAAATATATGAATGTAAATATATATGTAAATACAAATGTAAATCTATCTACAAAAATAAATAAATATATATATATATATATATATAAATAAATAAATATATATAAATAAATAAATAAATATATATATATATATATCCAATGCACAAGGACCCGTTTTTCCCTCTTCGGCGCGTACCTCTATGATCATATTTTTTGTCTGCATAAATATGCTATCAATTGCATCCGCTGAAATGTCTGCTCTGTTGAGGTTAAACAGAACCTTGTGATTTATGTTTTCCTTTTCTCTCAACGATTTAATTTCATTTTTATATTTTTCTTTTTCTTCATTCAAATTGATTATCTGCTTGGCAAGTACTTTCTTGACACCATTCAGATCATGACTAGACAAAATTGTTTTTCCTAAAATCTTCATTTGATTCCTTAATTTTTCATTTTCTCTTTCTAATTTTAAGTTTACTCTTTCATAGTCTAAATTGCTCATTTTCGAGGGGTTATATTCCCCAGGCTTGCTCTTTGCTAGTTGTTCTCGGAGCCGGTTGCACTCGCTCTGTGCAGCGCAAAAAAAAAAAAAAAATAAAATAAATAAGAAATAAAATAAGATTAGCAATAGTGATAATAGCAATAATGGAAATAGTAATAGTAATGATGGTAAAATGCATCATTTGCTAGTCGCGCACCCCCAGGTGGGAATGAATACATGTGCACACACATATAAGTCTGCACACGCACACATATAAGTCTGCACACGCACACATATAAGTCTGCACACGCACACATATAAGTCTGCACACGCACACATATAAGTCTGCACACGCACACATATAAGTCTGCACACGCACACATATAAGTCTGCACACGCACACATATAAGTCTGCACACGCACATATATAAGTTCACACACGCACATGGGCGTTTACGTATCTACACGCGGATTACCTTGTACAACTTGGCTAGCTGATCCAGGTTTTTGTTTTGCTTGCTGATGTCATCTACTCTGCTGTTGAGTTTCCTGACTTTTTCATTTAATGAAGATACCTCTGATGGTGGGTTTGAATCCTTGTCTGATAATTTACTAGAAGCTTCAGTAGAACATTTAGTTATATAATTTCTTATCTCATCATTGTACTTTTTTCCTTTCTGTTCATGTATACTGTTATCATATGAAGACATGTAAATGTTATTGGGGTATACAGCCCCAGCTGATGATGTGGTTACAGTTGTAAAGCCTGTAACCGCATTAGGGGTATTGTTATTTTGTAAAGGGTATCTGTAAGAGACTTCGTGTGTACAAATAGGTTCATGCTGTTCCAATTGTGATTGCGATTTAGATTTTCCTTCTGATTTTCCCTTTGCTCGTATATGTGCTTCTATCTGAGAATGGGGCATGGATTTCCTCCTCCTCAGACTTAACCCTTTCAGAGCGGAGACACTCCCATTTTGAGTGCTCAAACATGAACGAGGAGTAAAAGATCTTGTCCTAATAAAAACATTGTTAGATTTGGGTAGAAATTGCTTATTCATATTTACATCGTTATTATGAAATGCATTTTTGTTTAAACCTTCTAGAGATTTGTTTTTATAAATCAATATTTCTGTTTTATATTCTTTGGTTGATTGTTGTTTAAGACAATTTTTGGAAGAACTACTACTATTACAGAAGAACCCTTTTTTTTTACTTGATGTACGTGAACTGTTATAAAATTTGTTTTTTGTTTTTACACAATTGGAAGATGTTCTTCTATGTGGTATTACCTGAACAATATTTTGTACGTCCATAATTTTGGGGGAACCGTTTATACAAACTTGTTTTAGAGGCGTATGAGACATTTGAGGCATTTGAATCGTCTGAGGGGTGTACATGAATGCCTCTGGTGCGATACCAGGTCTTTCCGGCATATCTAACTGAACGAAATTATTTCCATAATTGGCAGCATAACTAATACTGTTATTGTTGACGTTGCCCATACCGTTAACACTACTATTACCGTTACTGCTACTTCGCGTGACAATATGACTGTGTGCTGGATTCAGAAGAGTGGATATAGGAACCTCCTCGGAAAATGGTGTCTGCCTTGTAGTTACAAACATGTTATTGTCATTGTAGTTAGTATCCACGTACGGGTAATTCTTAACCATGCTTGTGAATTTCGTTTCGCCCACTTCACTTGTTACAATGTTTGGCATGAACTCAACCTTATCTTGAACGTTATAAAGAACACCATTTGAATACATGTTATTGTCACAGTGTATTTGCTTTTTATATGGCTGATGGTTATTGTATATGTTGTCATCATTTGTCAAATTGTCATTGTAGGGACCACTGCTATTAGCACCCTGGTCGGCAAAATACACGTTTCTATGTCCATCTCTATTCAAATGTATGCTACTATTACTATACATGTCTTCATTTATGTTTCTGTTTGCGTTTACGTTTTTGTTCATGTTTACGTTTTTGTTCATGTTTACGTTTGTGTTCATGTTTACGTTTGTGTTCATGTTTACATTTTTGCTTTTGCTTTTGTTTTTTCCAGTTTTATGTTCATTCTTATATTCGACATTGCTCGGATCACCTCCGTTTTCCATAGGTATATATCCCTCTGCTTCGTAAACATTGAATCGCTTAGCTGTTTTGTTCTTCGACTGTTTGCTAAATACATGTCTCCCCCTTTGAGCAGTACTCTTTTTGTTTCTCTTCTCATAGGTAGGTGAATCATCATCAGTATTGAATATTTTGTTTTTTGAATTTTTTATATTTCGTTGTTCTCCATTAGTTATAGAATTGTAGCTATTTTTATCTTCTCGAGTTACTATATTCTTTTTACCCAAAAAATTGGGTATGCTCTCAGAATTACTACCATCATTGTTGACATTCATTTTTTTATCTGAACATTGGTTTGATCTGCTTGACTCTCTCCACACAGGGCTAAATTTATTCAACAACGATGTTGTTAAACTATTTATAATATTGCTTTTTGGTAAATCTATGACTACTTCCTCTTTTAACCTCTTTGACCTTTTTGAAAATACACCCTTTTTAAAGGCACCACCACTACTGTTACCATTGTCATCATCATCGTACTGAGCTTCATCAACATCGTCATCATACTGAGCTTCATCATCATTTGCTTCGTAGTAGCTTTCCCTTGTACGCTCATTACACTCACCATGTTGACTACCCCCCCCCTGACAGTTACTTCCAATCTGATTGTCGCATAAAATCATGTGTGTTTGGTTGCTTAGCTGAGTACTGCGCCTATTTCTGTACATATCATTTTTCTCATCTGCATCATTTTGTGCAAGTTTTTTTCGAAATTGTACAGGACCAGAATATCCTTTATATAAATTATCCTGTGATAACATTTCGTTTGGCACACCCAACTTATCCGTGTTACCTTGTTCTTTATGCATTATCATGTTAACTGAAATTTAATTTGTTAAGTAAGCTCTTCTTGTTAAATTAGTGTTCATTTGAGTAGGTTTTTACTATATTATATTATACTTTTTATTATTATTATTATTATTATTATTATTTTTTTTTTTTTTTTTGTTTTATTTTCTTCTGCACTATTCGCGATTATTTCGTTTTGTCTTTTTGAGCGCACATTTATCTGCCGTACTAAGAAGTTTTGCAGGCGTATATGTGCACGTTTATACATATGCTCGTTTGTACATGTGTTTACATATGTACATGTATTTACGTTTGTGTGCGCAATATGTTCCCCTTTTTTTCGTTAGAGAAATACATGCACCTGTTTTCATACAAAACTTGAAAAGTCATAAAAAGGCACAACAATGCTATGAGGAAAAAAATAGAAACAAAATTAAAATAAAATTTTAAAAGAATCTTTGCATTAAAATTGAAGAGGGAGAAAAGACAAAATAAGGCTAAACTGAAAGGCGGAAAAATATTATAAATTTTTCGAATTGTTACAAGGACGTGTATGTGCACGTTTTACCAAAAAAATAAAAAAAAGAAAAATGGAAAGAAAATAAAAAAATATGCAAAAGTGGATAAAAAGGGTATACTTATGGAATGGGCAAAATGGGTAATAGTTTGTTGTAAAGGAAGAATTTTACTATCTGACCCCTTCTCTTATGTTTTTATACTAAAGGGAAATTATTACAATTAAAAAAAAAAAAAAAAAAAAATATTGTACAGTACAATACATTACAACTCAGTGCAGTACACATAAATGCGCTTAAGCAGGTGCAAAATATGCAAAAATACATGTGAATACTCGAAAAATCCATAAAATGTAGGTTTATATAAGTACTTATGTACGATAAGAGTAAAATGATCCATACTTTTTTATGTTTTATTTGATACATTTATGTGAGTTTTAACGATCGCCCATAATTTGGTGTCCTGACAATGAGGAGGATATTAAACCAACACTTGAGCTGAACCTCTATTTTATTACATTTTATTATAAATCATTATATTCTGTTTCATTTTACCTGTTTTTATTTTACCTTATTTCATTTTCTCATTTTTTTTTACCAAATGAACAGAACAATGAAATATAAAAAAGGAATAAAAGTTGTCCCTCCTAAGTGCTACTCCACTTACGTTCATGAAAAAAATAAAATTGTGTATTCATATTCATCATTTGTCTGCGCAAAATTTATATTTCCCATGGTGGTTTCCGTTTTAGGATAAAAATATTTTTTTTCTATTGTGCGTTAAAATCAATTAAATTAACAAGTACAGAAAAAATAAAAATAAAAATAAAAAAAGATAAAAATAAACATAAAAATGAACAAAATTAAAATGAAAATATACATAAAAATGAGCAAAAATAAACATGAAAATATACATAAAAATGAGCAAAAATAAACATGAAAATATACATAAAAATGAATAAAAATAAACATGAAATTACACATAAAAATAAATATAATGTATGCGTACACATTCACAATGAATATGTCTAAAGATGTTTCGTGGGGCGCATACACAAGATCACATACACATATGTGATATGCATAGGTTTTAACAATATATGTTTCTTATAAATAAAATACATCTTTGTTTAAAAGAAAATAAAATTTCATTGAGGTATTTTTTTTCTTTTTTTTTGCTGTTATAAAAGCATATAAAGAACAAATAAAGGTAAAAGTTATCATCAGATAATTTTTTGTTCTATGTGCATTTTTTTTACAGTGTAATGGATACATGTACATATATATATATATACACACGCATATATATACATATATATATATACACACGCACATATATACATATATATATATACACACGCATATATATACATATATATATATACACACGCACATATATACATATATATATATACACACGCACATATATACATATATATATATACACACGCACATATATACATATATATATATACACACGCACATATATACATATATATGCACCTACATATGGGGCATTTTAACGAGGGTGCAAAACCTCACCAGTCAAGTCACTGTCATATAAGACAATTTCCTTCACTGCATTGGTTTCTGTTTTAATTTCAATTTTTGTTTTTCCTTTTGCTTCAATTTTTCTTGTTGTTTTTTTTTTAACGTTTCTTCTTTCTCAACAATAGCTATAATATCGTCGATTTTTTCCCTCTTTTTTTTTTTCTTTGATTCATTATTTAACAAGAGCTTTAGTTTTTCATTCACGCCAATTACCTGCGGGGAGGGGGGGGAAAGATAATTAAAAAAAGAAGGTACATGTATGTAAAAGTTTACATATGTGCATGTTTACTGTAGGTATATACTATATGTACATAAACGTGTATATATATATATATATATATATATATATATATATATGTGTGTGTGTTTGTGAGTGTACAAATTAATACGCTAGTATGTATACAAAATATGCAAGCCTTTTCGCCTGTAACATGAAGACAAACTGTCCATATTTACATGAGCAACAGAATGGAAATTTTCACTGCGTTGTGCATTATTCCTTTGCCCATTAGTTTGCACATTCGCTCATATATCGCTCATTTATTCGTTCATTTTTTTTTTTTCTTTTTTTTTTTTTTTCATTACACTACTGTTTTCTTTGTGTTTTTCACCCAGCTCGCTTTGCGTAACCACATTCAACGCATCGTTCGGCTTGCCTTCCCAATCATCTTCTCTCTTTAGCGAATCATTGATTTCATCTTTTATTTCCTTTTCCTTTTTCTCTTTCTTTTTTTTTTTTTTTTTTTTTAATTTATCTTGGTTTTCAACATCATGAGGGTTGTTTTCACCTGTACTGTTCAGGTGATTTTGATATATATTTTCCTTGCAATGTGCTCCCACTTGTGCTACAATATTTTTACCTTCAGCATCAACATCATTAACGCAATGAATATTGTTTACACTGTCAGAGAAATTCGGTGTGTCGTTTTTTGTAAATTCTAACAAAATACTCTCAAAAGTATTTTTTTCTCTTTCTTTTTTTGATTTTTTTTTTTTTTTTCTGCCTGCTTTTGTTTGCTTGCACTATTCGCATTGATCGACTTGTTATTATTATTGCTCTTACTTGACTTATTATTACTGTTTATTTTACTACTGCTGTTCGCATTTATTCTATCATTATTCATTTTATTGCTTTTTTCCTCATTTTCCCTATGTTCCTCGTCTTCCTCATCATCCTCATTTTCATCATCGTCCTCACTGCTATCTTGTACCTTTTTTTTTTTCTTCTTTCCCTTTTTTTTTTTTCCATTTCCATTTTTCCCTTCTGCTGAATTCTTATCTTGATTTTGTAGTTTGTCAACTTCATAAAAAAACTCGTCATACTCATCTACCATGTCAGCCCATGAAGAGTATTTGCTTATCTGAAAAAATTTTCAAATAAATCGTCCTTTATATGCCACACAAGGGGGAAAAAAACACGCACGCTTGGTATATACGTACGAGCACACAGATATGAGCACATGTACAACTAAATACACACATATATACATGCGCACATATACACACACGTACATACATGCGCAAATATACACACACGTACACACACACGTACATACACATGTGCATATATATGTTCTATTCGTTGTTACGTCAAAGGAGAAATTGCTCGCATTTTTTTTTTCATTTTCCTTTTTTATTTGGTCTTCTTTCAGTTTCTTCGACTTCCTCTTTATCTTATCTTCTTGTCTTAATATGTGAAACATGTTATTCTTGGCACTCATCTTTTCTGAGCACTTTATTAAATAGACTTATATATATATATATATATATATACGTTTGTGCGTATTTGCCTGCACATAAAAAAGAAGAAATGAAATAAAAAAAATAAAATAAAAAGATAGCAGCAACGATAATAATAGCAGTAACAATTACAACAGCGTCAGCAACAGTAACGACAATTCACGTGCAAGGAATGTTACGTGCGCCCACGCAAAAAAAAAAAAAAGAAAGAAAGAAAACAAAGAAAGTACTGAAAGTAAAAAATGAAAAGAATGATAAGAAAGAAAGAAACAAACAAAGAAACAAAAAAACAAAAAGAACGATATAAAATAAAGAAAATATTCTCTATATTTTACATGTCAACATTTATGCAGATATATTGGTGCATATATACAAACACATAAACGCGCGAATCCATACATGCACACACATATACATATTGTCCGTGTGTAGGTGCCTATACAGTTCGGCGACATTCGCTCATTTTATCGTATACAAAAACACATATTGTCATACCTTTGTTCGTAAAATTAGCTGTTCATAGCTGTACATAAAAAAAAAAGAAAAGAAAAGAATACTATCTAACATTAAGGGTGAAAAAAAGAAAAATGCATTTTTTACTTTTTGCCTTTATGTTGGCTCTAATTGAAAGAATGAGCTTGAAAATGTATTATGGTACAAGGAACACTCCCATACGGTTTGGAACGTATAACATGCGTAAGTGCGTACCTAAGTACGTACGTGCTTGTATATGCATATATGTATATACATATGTACAATGCGCAGCTGGATTAAACGAAAATGAATAGATATATGTACTACTAAATCAAGGATACGTATATAGCTACATATTTCTGTACATTTCTACTATCTGCTAAACATATGAGTTTTACCTTTGTAATCCAAAGGAGAGCAATAGCTCTAGATGTTCTTGGATGCTTCTTAATTTTTATAAAACTTTTTTTTATTTTTTATGTTAATGTTATTAACGTAAAAGCTGAACAGAGGTAATAAAATAAAAGAACTATTGTAACGTGAACGCCGAATAAGTTCCTTATAAAATTGTCATATATATATATGTATATACATACATAAATGTAAATAGAAAAAAGGAGGTTATTATAATAATACCCCTGTATTTTAAATTATGCAGTAATGTACTACTAATACTGCTACTACTACTATCATTACTGCTATTACTACTACTACATCAGCGTAGCTAATTATACGTACTTATGTATAACCGTACATTAAATTTTCACTAACCCTTTACTTAATAAATTACGAGGAAACCTCGGGCTCTTTTCGTTACTTGGTGCAAAAATAATAAAGGAGGGAAGAAAAAAAAAAAAAAAAAAAAAAATGGTAAGAACGGAAGAGACGATATGAGATAAATTGGTTTATGAACATGGTAAGGTATTATATACAAAATATGGTAAATGTAATAAGTGAAAAAATTTACTAAAATAAAATATTATCTTTAACTCGTAGTAGCAAATTGCCCAGTTACATATATTAACATATATACGCATATAAGTGTATATATCGAGCACATACACATATACATTTGCATATCTATATATATGTTCATACATATGCATATATATATATATATATATATATATATGTATGTATGTTCATACATGTGAACAAACATATATTTGTTCATACATGTGCATATACATATATTTGTTCATACATGCGCATATACATATATATGTTCATACATGCGTATAATCAGCTTTGCTGCTGATGGGAAGAACATTTTGCACATGAACGAGTTTGCGTCGTTCTATTTTTGCAGAGTCTATTTTCAGCGTAATAATTTAATTTTATGTGAACTAATAAAGATGCATAAAACAAATTATAGCACAGTTTTTTAAATAACGGCGCTCTCATTTTAAAAAAGAACTTTAGAAAAAATTAAAATAATAAAAAATAAAAGTACGCAAACTGCTATTTTACCTTAATTTTTTTTTTTTATTTTTATTTTGCACCAGAAAAAGGAAAAACGCAGTGCATTTATTAAGTGCTTAAGATAATTTTTACCTGTTTTTCCGATTTTAGCTGTATTTCATTTTTACAAAGTATTGCTCTTTTTTTGAAAAGAAGCAAATAAGAGAATGTATTTCATTGTTCATATATACTTATCGTCACACCAGTACGTACTCGTATGCGCATCCCAATACTCATATTCCTGTCCTAAGAACAAATGACAAACACAGAAGTGCAGCTCACATATGTTTAAACGAAAAAAAAAAAAAAAAAATGTTACAAGTTGATTTGCTTTCCTCTAAATGGATAAAAGACACACATGCAATTTTAATATAGATATTTTTTAATTTTATAAAAAAAAAAAATAAAATAAATAAAAATGAATTCGAACAAAGTCCTTTGCTCCATTTTACACGTTAAAACGAGTTATCACTTTATATATTTTTGTTTTTATTTATTTTTTTTTTTTTTGTCAGCTTTTATATAAAACAGTCTAATTTGTTACGCAGAATTTTACTATCACAATTTGCTGTTTTTTATTTCTGCCCTCTTTTTTGTATTTTATTTTTTTTCATTCTATTATACTGCATTATACTCTGTTTTTCTTTATTTTATTTTTTTTCCTTCAATTATTTTATTTTTGTGGCTTTCGCCCCGTCACCCGGTTTTACGCCTGTCCTGCAAATATGAATGCTCAAATGTTGAAAGAAAACGAAATCAATGATATGATTTTAAATTTAATAGACAAGAAAAAAGAAGTTTTACCTAAGAGAAAAAAAATTAAAAAAAATGCAAAAAAGGAAAACTTTGATAAAAACCAAATGAAAAGGTTAATCAGAAAAAAAAAAAAAAAAAAAAAAAGTGAAGAAAAAAACAACGAACAAATTGCAAAATTACAAGGAGTGATATTACATGTTCATATAAATTTTGTTCATTTTACTTTCACATTTCTTCTCCCTTTTTGCTTTTCCCTTTTTTGTCAATTTGGTACTTTCCCTTTTTCAGTAATGTAGACGCTTTTTTCAAAGAGCAAGAGCAAATATACAAAAGTGAAGAGACGAATACAATGGAATACATAATTAACGAGGCAAAGGATAAGGAAAAAGAAGTAAGCTGTTTTGTTACTTTGTAAAAAGGTGCACTCAGTTCTTTAAATAAGCATCACTTATATAATTTTTCATCATCTTCACATTACATTTTACTATATTGTACTGTATTATATTTCACTATATAATATTCACTATATTATATTTCACTATATAATATTTCACCACATTATATTTCACTATATTTTATTTTAATTTTTTTTTTTTTTTTCCCCCTTTCTCTTTACTTCAAACAAGCTAAATGACTATTATACGTATTGCCAAAACTTTAAAAAGGATTATAACAACAATTTCAATGATGTTATTAAGCATTCGGAGGTTAGATTCTTTTTATCATTGCTATGATGTGCCTAGTAGCTGAAGTAGATGCTGCTCTTTATCTTTTTGCTTGTTCCTACCACTTTGCAGGAAATTAAGAAAGAGCTTAAAGACCTGCACATTGAGTATATAGATAACAAAATACTCCTGGGTAAAAAAAAAATAAAAAAATAAAAAAAAAAAATAAAATAAAATAAAAAAAAAAAAAAAAAAAATAAAAAAAAAAAAAAATAAAAAAATAAAAATATAAAAATATAAAAATATAAAATAAAAAAAATAAAAAAATAAAAAAATAAATATATAAAATAAAATATAAAATAAAATAAAAAATAAAAAAATAAACTTCTAGTCATACACTCACAATATTTTAATTTGTTTATGAGGCAAAAGTGTACATACGCCCAGAAAATGCCATCAATTATTTGCCTTGACCCTCTAAAAGTGTATAAGCGTCCACGTATATACGCATATGTATACACATAAATATAAATATAAATGTATATATGTGTATATGTGTATATATATATGCCACGGGCGTACTCTTTTTTTTCTTAGAGAATAAAAGGAAAATGGAGTTGGATGGCATGTTCAATTTTTACAAAGAGAAACTACTAGACATTAAAAGGCAGTGGGATAATAAAACCTTTTGCGACGAAAATTTAAAAAATATAGTTTATGATATATTAAGCGTAATAAATTGAGCATTCATAATTTGTGTAAATACCCTTGTTCAAGGGTCTTTGTTTTTATGGACCATTTTTGACATATTTTCGTGCCCTTCTTTCCTCTCTTGTATAATTTCGTAAAAACTATAAAGCAATTACTTATTTATGTACATGTAAATATTTCTAAAATGCATACATGTGTATACATACAATGGCGCATTTGTTTTGTTCCAAATTTTTTATTTGCACACACCAATTTAAAATATTGATAGATGTGTAATAAATAATTAAGAGAAAAAAAGAATACAAAATTTCTTAGTCAAATATTCATATATAATTTTTTTTTGTGCTATTTAATAAGGTACTTTAATGAAAGGTACTTTCCTTTACTTTTACGAGCCATATTCATATGCAAAACGAAACACAAATTTATCAGCGTTTAATGTGCACATATTAAAAAGGAAATATTCTTCAAAAATGGAACTGTAGAGATGTGCATACGTGTATAGCTCACTAATTTGGCCATATCCCCAACGTGGTAAATAAACAAACAAATGAATAAATGGTTGAATGAATGAATAAATGGTTGAATGAATGAATAAATGGTTGAATGAATGCATAAATGGTTAAATAAATGCATAAATGGTTGAATGAATGCATAAATGGTTGAATGAATGAATAAATGGTTGAATGAACGAATAAATGGTTGAATGAACGAATAAATGGTTGCATAAACAAACAAATATATAAACACATATGTTAATACATAAATGAGTGAATAAACGAACAATTATATGAACACATACGTAAATACAATAAATAAATGAATAAAAGGGAAATACGTAACCTCCACGCTCTAACAATAGAGGTGATGAAATATGCACATGAGAAGGTCTACACAAAAAAAAAAGAATATATACATATATGTATGTGTGTGTGCACGAATTTACACCACATCAATCATCTTCCCCATCATCGTACATTTTTTTCCTGGGCTTGTTAAACAGCTGAAGAAAAAGAACATATTGCCCATTTGAAACAAATCGTAGTATTAACTTAAATTTTAACTGAGTTTTTTCCATATATTTTTCCTGCGAAAAAACATACGCATTTAAAATATCTGATTTCATAAGGAGCTTTTCAAATTTTGATATTGTTTTTTTATCTTTATTTAAAATATTTGTAATTAAAATACAATTCTCCGTTATATTATTTAATTTAAGAAAATTTATCGAACAAAATTTTACGTTTTTTGACAAAAACATATTATGACTTAAATTTGAGTCAATTTTATGGTGAAATATTTCATTCATCTCCTTTGTGCTAATAGCATTAAACTTATAGGAAAAATTATTAATTCTCTTAAAATTTTTACCCTCCCCGTTGATTAATTTATCGCACTCATAAAATTCACCAGACCTTTCTTCACTTTCACCTGACTTCTCCCCATTTTTACCTGAGCTTCCCGTGTGTGCAACTGACTTTTTCGCATATTCACCTGAACGTTCATAATTTTCGCTTGACGAAATGGATACAAAACTACTTGCATTCTCATTAACATCGAGTGGCATAGTTTCGAAAAATCTTTTCAAATTCTCCTTTGCCTGATTTACTTGATCTATATTTTCATCAATACCTAAGAAATACACATCGTTTAAATGTTCATTTTGGCCGATATATACTTCATTTAACACATTATAAAAAATTGAAGGAGAGTGGATGGGAAAGGTTAAAATAGGATAATTAATACTAGGTGAACCTCTCGGAATGGACCACAAAATACTTAGTATTTCGAGTAACACCGTTCCATCATTACAAAAGGGGTCAATAATATATAATTTTTTTTTTGGATTTATATATTTGAAAATATTTATTTTAAAAATAGCTGATGCAACTATGGTACTTTTTAAGGAATGTTGATTTTTATATGCTACAAATATACGCTTGTTCAAATCATTACTTATATTTATATTCATTTTCAATTCATTATATTTAAATAATACGTTTATTTTTAATGGTTGTAATTTTGATGGATCTACCTTTTTCTTTTTTAAAAATATATTTTGATCTCCATTTTTTTCTATATATAACTGTTGTTGTCTTTTAATTACATTCAAAATAATATTTTTTAACATGCACGTATGGTATAAGCGAGATTTTATACTCCTTATATTTATTTGCGGTTCAACAAAAACATTGCTAAATGGAATGAACGCACACCAATTTACATTTTTAATATCATTTATAAAATTATTTTCATAAGCACAATAGGAGTTGTGTATTTCCAGTCGAATTTGTTCAACCGTTCGACTATTTATAAGTAATTTGTACAAATACTGCAAATTAGATTCAATTTCCACATTGTTCTCACTAAAAATGTGAACGTATTTTTCATCGTAAATCCGTTCTAGCGATAATATGTTATCATATTTGTATGGAACGACACAACAATATTTATACACTTTCTCCTCATTATAATTTAACAAGCTCTTAATACCACTGTGAAACCTTTTCCAGTTTTTTATAATTTTTGTGTTCATAAATATTTTATTTAAATTGTACTTCATGAGCATTTTACATTTTGCCATAATTCTGCTACGTAATTTCCTTTTTTTTTTTTTTTTTTCTATAAAAAAAATTATTAACAGTTCATGTAAAACGAATGAAAAAAAAAATAAAATGAATTAAAATACATGCATACATATATATATGTATATATATAACATGTTTTTATTTAAGAATATATGGTTCTTTTCACTACATATCAGGACGAATTGGTGCATAAGATATACGCACTTTTGCATTATGATATTCAGCTTTGCTTAAATTTTTAGCTGATAATCGAATGTTCGTTTTACCGTTTTTGCACTATTTATAGAGCCAACAATATGTACACCGATAATCATAAATAAGGGTACATAAGTGTGTATATGTGCAAGTATATATATGTGTAAGTATGTATATGTTTGTATGTATATACGCAATACGTATATATACGCACGCGAGCATACAGAAGCGTATGTGTATTCGTGTAATTTTTTTTTTTTTTTTTGAGCTAGCGAAATTTCCAAAAAATAAAGCTTTATTCTACAGAGACTTTCAATTTGAAAAAAAAAAAAAAAAAAAAAAAGGTGAAAAAGGGAAATGAGGTAAAAAAGTAAGAAGAGTAAAAAAGAAAGAAGAGTAAAAAAGTAAGAAGAGTAAAAAAGAAAGAAGAGTAAAAAAGTAAGAAGAGTAAAAAAGAAAGAAACGTAAAAATCTACACAAATGAAAAAAAAACAGAAAAATGTAAATATCTACTGGATTTAATAATTGATGAGGTTGCAGGAAAATAGTTCACATGTTTTACGTAACGATGTTAACATAACTTTGTTCAACTCAAGTGCAAGGGACATTTCTGTCTCCATTATGTGTTAAAGAAAAAAAAAAAAATATATTGCTTTGCTTCTTTAAATTCGTACATATAGATATCAATATACAAACGTATATACATACATGTATATATATGGACAAATAATGCCACGTGCGTGATGGAAATAATAATAAAAAAGCCATATATAGAAATATTTGAAAAGATATTAAAGCTATTTGCATCCGTTTGCGAAAATTTGAATTTTCGATTAACGCGAAATAAACTGGAGTTAAGTGCATCCAATAACTTAACTAATGAATTAATTATTCACATAGACAAAAAGATTTTTACCGTAACTAGCATCAGTTGTGATATCAAAAATGCAAGTGGTACAGTCAGCTCAAAAGATTTTTACAATTCCATATTTAGCAACAAAATTGTAAAGCAGTTAAGGTCTAATAGTAATAGTGGCAATACTTTCAGCGGTAGTAGATATTACATGTCCGGTCAGAATAAAAATGATGTAAATAGCACGAATAACTGTGATGGGTTCAAACATGTTCAGAGTGGAAATAACAGCGGCATCAATAGTGGTAATCGTAAAACCAATAACAATAGTATCTCTAATAACAATAGTATCTCCAATAACAATAGTATCTCCAACAATAATAGTATCTCCAACAACAATAGTATCTCTAATAACAATAGTATCTCCAACAACAAGTGTAATTTAAATGTTTCTAAACTAATTATAAAATTTAATAACGAAGAGAACGCAAGTAGTACTCTAGAAATAGCTGTTAAATTTAAAAAGTGTAACACTTATTTTAGTGCTATATTAAAGGTAAGGTCCTTTAGCAGCTCACTGAAAAATTGTGTATATAAAAATGAATCAATAATACAAATAGAGCCAACACTTTTTCTTCTTAACTTGAAAGATCTAGCCAATGAAAGAAATATATTTTTAAAAAATACAGATAATTCATTTATTATTTGTGCAATAGAGACTTCTGACTTTAGTTTAAATAAAGAAAAAGTCAAAAGAGAACAATTTTTTTACAACAATAAAAAAATATGTATTCCTTCGAGTAAGACTAAATATTTTTTTAAAAATAAAAAGTTTGGAGATCATAATATGTCACTCCCCCTTAATGAGTTAAGAACGATAATTAAATTTTGTTCTGATATGAATTTATTGTGTTTATTTTCAACCAAGAATTTTAAAGAACGCGTTATTATTTATTTTGGAAATATTATTACTCATATTTTAGAAAAGAATAAAAAGAAAATTTCGGAAGTTCGGGCGGAGAGAAAAAAAAATAAAAAAAAAAGAGAAGCAAAAAGAGAAGCAAAAAGGGCGCAAAAAGTAGAGTCAAAAATAGGGGCAAAAAAAGACACAATAAATCAAGGAAAAATGCAGACACAATATCGGACAAATGATACATTTTATCAAAATGGTAACAAGTGTTATAGAGACAATAGCTCAGAACATTCCTCTTATATTCCTTCCGAGGATGAAACCTCCAACTCGTGTGTTTTCTATTTATCAGATGACAACAACTCAAGTGACGAATATGATGAAACAAGCTTGGAAGAAATAGATGATAGTGATGTTCTTTTTTTCACTTCTGAATACACAAAAAAAGACTATTCTTCTAACGAAAATATGAATTACAATAATATTATAACAGGTTATATACATTTTACATCTTACTTTAACATTTCTTGTAATTTTAATGACTATGATTGCAGTAAGGAAGAATCTAATCATAATAATTTTGAGGATGAACTTTTCAATGATCATACTAATGTTTTTAGACACAGAGAAAAAAAAAATGGTATAACTGGAAGAGGTGATAAAGACTCAAAAAAGGAGCCGCAGCAGGAGGGCGCACATGTATGTAGTACCAGCAATGGTATTAACAGTAGTGGCAGTAGTAGCAATGTTTGCAATCGTAACAGTAATGATGAAATGGACCGCTCCAACGACAATTTTAGCAACCACCGAAACGATGGCCTGAGTTATGAGTCAACCAACACACACAGTACAGGTAATACTAATTTTAGGAATGATGCAAATAATTTGCAAAAGTGGAAAAGTGTTAACATTGAAAAATGTGTGAAAGGAGAATACATGACCACTGCATGCAAATCGGGTGCGGTGAATACTAGAAGTAGAAATGGTATAAATGGAAAAAATAGTAATGATATTAAAAATGGTAATAATAATAATGGATCATCATTTTTTACAGACTATAGGGAAAACAGTACATCGAAAAATGAAATTAGGGAACTCCTCGAATCATTTTGCAATGGTGAAGAAGTATGGAATGCAGGCAACTTTGTGAAAAGTGATAATTATGAACAAGTCAGCTACGGAACGAATGGCGAGACAAAAGGAAGAACAGAAAGCGGAACACAAAGAGGAACAGAAAGCGGAACACAAAGAGGAACAGAAAGCGGAACACAAAGAAGAACAGAAAGCGGAACAGAAAGCGGAACAGAAAGCGGAACACAAAGAAGAACAGAAAGAGGTACAGAAAGCAAAACAGAAAGAGGTACAGAAAGCAAAACAGAAAGAGGTACAGAAAGCAAAACAGAAAGAGGTACAGAAAGCAAAACAGAAAGAGGTACAGAAAGCAGAACAAATGACGGGGAGGAAGAAGATACACGCGAATTTGATAAATTCATCGGAAATAACGAGGTAGAGGATGGGCTTAAGTGCAGATATAACACCAATTTTAGAAAGTTTAATAGCGAACAGGAAAATGGTAAGAAGAGATACGAAAGTAACAGTGGAGATACTTATGGTGAAGCATATGAAAAGTGTAATGTGGAAAAAATGAACGAAGGATTTAATCAGTATGAAGAATTAAATTATGATAATTTTATAAGAGGAAATAAGAACATTTCAGACACATATAAAAATATTGACTTACAAATAAAAAAACTTAGTGCTACTTTAGGAAATTTAAAAAAAATAGATACATATAAAAAAAAAGGTACATTGCATAATATGCGGAATAAGGAGGACAGATCTTTTTTCTCAAATTCAAATGATTTAAAATTGAAAAGGAAAAGAAAAAATGATGCTGACCTTTGTGAAAAAAAAATAAAGAAGAATAAAAAAAGGTCATCAAAGGAGATGGTATATAATGATTTTCAGGAAGACAGAAATGTTGATTATGATGATAATAATAATGATGATGATAATAGTGACGATGATAATAGTGACGATGATAATAGTGACGATGATGATAATGATGATAATAACGATGAGGCTGATAATAATAATAATTATTTTTTTCACACTGATGAAAGTATTAATAATGAATGTAACTCCACCGTAAGCGATAGTTATTATTCCTTAAGTGACGACATAGGAGTAGAAAGTAAATCAAACTTGAATAATGAAAATATGACATATAACAACTATTTTGATAGTATATATTCAAAATATCATTTGTATAATAATTTAAAGAAGTTGGGAAATAATTTTGATGGAAATAACAATATGCAGTTCTATTCTTCGGCTAGAGATGAACATAATACTTATGGCAATTTTCGTCCTTTACATTATAGAAAAAGGGAAAATTATAAAAGAACGAGTACTGAATTCGATGATGATGTAGTATTGATAAAAAATCAGAAAAAAAAAAAAAAAATCAGCACAATTATAGGCATAATATGTAACCATAAAATATAGTCATAAAATGCCTTAATATAAAAGTTGTACATATAGAAAAGATTGCAGTTGTTTGGGGGATAATCCCCTTGAAGTATAAAGAATCAGGGATGTAATGAATAAAATATTATTTTGAATATGACCCAGACATTGACCATTCTGTATCAATTCCGAAATTTTTTTTTTTTTTTTTTTTGTTCAACCCCCCTTCTATATAGTAATTATAAACTGAACATTTATCGTTCTCATGAAAAAGAAGGCACCTTTTTTTGAAAGTGGTGTTTCTGCTACTAGCGCTTGTTTGAGGACTCACGAACATACTAACATATTAACATATATATGTGTATATGCATATACACATATACATACATGCGTGCATATGTACATATGTGAATATATTATGGCTACATTTAAAGGCAAATTTAAATTTATGTGTCACCTTCATTCAACCTGAACAATTCAGAAGTTGCCCATTTTTTAAGAGTGCAGATATCCAGTGCGTATTTTTTAGAGGACAGGAATATTTAGTTTCATATAACGTTTACCTCCTATACGAACAAATAATTTTCAGAAAGAGTCTATTCCATTTCTCTCTTTCTTGAAAAATATCACTGTACTATAATTAAAGGAATTTTTTCTTTTTCTATTGCACACATTGTGCATGCAAATGAACCCTTTTTGGAGCAAAAAAAAAAAAGAAAAAGAAAACTATGACCATTTTGGCTAGAAAAAAAAAGAAAAAAGAAAATTATGACCATTTTGGCTAGAAAAAAAAAAAAAATAAAAAAAAAATAAACATAAAAGTGAACGTAAAAATGGGTATAAAAATGGACATAAAAAAAAACGTAAAATACACTTAAAACTTCACACAAATATACATGAAACTTCACACAAATATACATATAACTTCACACAAATATACATGAAACTTCACACAGATATACATGAAACTTCACACAAATACATATAACGCTTACCGAGAAAGCGCTAATCACCTGACCAGTTCATAACAATTCGAAAAGGGGGAAAGCAGAGAAAAATTAGGATCATCATTATTTTTAGGAAAAACATTCCAAAGTCTTATGGTTTCATCAGGAGAACCAGAGGCTACAGATGTACCATCGGGACTTAATGACACGTATAATACCCTTAATTTATGACCATTTAAGGCGGAAATTTTTTTTAATTCAGGATAATTCCAAAGAATAATTTGACTGAGTGAATAGCTGTGTGTTGATATAAATTCATGAGTATTTTTAGACCATAAAATATTGGACACTTGAGAATTTGTGCTAATTTCGTTTATACATTTTCCATTGGTAGTATTCCAAAAAAATATTTTCTTATCAGCTGATCCACCTCCACTAGCTAATAAATTATTTTTATGTGGACACCAAGAAATAGCTTTTACTGCAGCTTTATGTTTTGTAAAATGAAAAAGAGATTTATTTGTATTATTATTTTCCCAAATTAATATAGAATTATCATTACTTCCTGAGGCTAATTGTTTTCCGTTATAATTCCATTGTAAGCCACATACTTCGGATTTGTGTTCTGTTAAATGTGCATAATTATTTTCCTTGCATCGAATGTCACAACTAATTATTGTATTATCTCGACTACCTGATGTTAAAGTATTATAATACCAACATAATGCACCAACTCTTAAATTATGATTTTTATATTTTCTAATCTTAACTCCTTTTTCAATTTCCCAAATTTCTACAACACCATTTGATAATCCAACAGCGAGATGGTTTCCAAATATATCCCATTTCACTGATGTTACTGATTTTTTATTTTTTTCAATTTTTTTTTTTTTTTTTTTTCATTTCTTTTTTTCCCTTGTATTTTATTTAGCACAAATATTTCTTCACTTGTACATGTTTCATTATTCCATATACATAACTTATCATTCAAAGCAACTGCTATTATATTTTTCTTTGACCAATCCAGTAAATTCAGATAAAAATCATCTACCAAATTTGGTGCACTTAAAACTCTGTATGGCTCTTTACAAATTTTCCTCTTCTCCTTTTTATCATTGTTAAAGATGTGTAACGGGTAAGAAAAATAAGGGGAAGTAATAAAAGGATCATTTATGCACACTTTTTTCTTATTTTCATTCAAATATATGCATTTCCACGCGTTTTCTATCAGTATATTTTTGTTAACAAGCGCATTATCTGAACTATCATAGCGAAAGCTGTCGTTTTTTCGAAATTTTTGAGCTATGCGTCCCCTAGCATTATGATCATCTGCATACTTTTCCCTCTTCTCTCTTTGACCTTTCTCATAGGAAAGGAAATCCTTATTTTCATTATTATCATTATCATTATTATCATTATTATCATTATTATCATTATTATCATTATTAGCATTATTATCATTATTATCATTATTATCATTATTAGCATAATTAGCATTATTATGATTATTATCATTATCCTTATCATCATCCTTATCATCATCAACATAATGACCATTTTTATGGTAACCTTTTTGTCCCCTTTTACCATTTCTCGGAATAGTATTTCTCTTTAATGTGTATTCATCTATCTGTATGTTGAATTTATTCTGTCTACTATATCTAGTCTTGTAGACATAGTTCGTACGTACTTCCCCTTGTTCACTGTCAAATTCATATTCTTCTGACCAATTATTCCTAAAAATAATTTTATTCACATTTTCATTATATAGCGAAAATTCTCCCCAGGAATTATTTGGCAAGCATAACTGATTTCTTTTAAGTCCCTTTAATATTTTTTCCGAAATGTTTTTGGACCTGTAGTGATTGTTCACAGGATTAGGATTCATTTTTGTTATGTTCCTTCATCTTGTTTTATTTCGTATTGATTCATTTTGCTTTATTTCATTTTGATTTATTTCATTTTGCTTTATTTCAATTTGCTTTATTTCATTTTGCTTTATTTCATTTTGATTTATTTCATTTTGATTTATTTCATTTTGATTTATTTCATTTTTCTTCCTTTCATCCTTTCTTCCTTCCTTACTTTTTTTTTTTTTTTTTTTTTTTTTTTTTCTGTCTCCTTAAAGGTTTTCAAAAAATATTTCGCGCCATATGTGTGCACATGTATTTGTCACACAAGGCCATAATAAATGGTTATGTTTCTTTTGTTGTGTTCCTATGTTTTATGCTTTTGCACATAACATGTAGCTTCTTCCTTTGCATAGGTATATATACATATATGTGTATACGCCTTATAGGAAAAAGGTTCTATACGTCCACGGTAAGGTTTATCGTCCGAGTCTTTTATTTAGATGCAAGAATAAATTAC
Source organism: Plasmodium brasilianum (assembly GCF_023973825.1). Taxonomy (NCBI): domain Eukaryota; phylum Apicomplexa; class Aconoidasida; order Haemosporida; family Plasmodiidae; genus Plasmodium; species Plasmodium brasilianum. The sequence continues at coordinate 1,303,318 of NC_090123.1, forward strand.
AAAGATAAGGTTATTAATTAAAAAATTTATTTCATATCATGTATTCTTTTACAATTTAATAATTTTTGAACACACACATTTAAAAGAAGTATATATTTCCCTTTCGCTGGAGAGAAAAATATAAAAAGAAAAAAATAATAATAAGCACAATTTAGCTTTAACTGAAAGGGAACAAAGTAAGTTATGCAAAAATGAGATTTATATTAGATCATGTGCATTGCTATAATGACTATTCATTATTGCTGCTACTTGTCCTACAATGATAAACTGTTATAAGCTTCTCTTATGCCTCACTATGAACCACTTTTGCCTTTTTCCATGTAACAGTTACGTAGGGAAAAAACGTGCATCTTTTTAAATCATTATATACACATATATGTACATGTGTGTATATTTATACATGCATATATTTATGTATAAACATGCTTTATTAAAAAAAGGAAGCTTATAGTATGGGTCTGCCTATTCCCTATGAACTACTAAATTCAGCATGGAGTTCTATGAATCTTACTTCACACATAACTGTTTAGTATTGTCATTATAAAAGAATTTAACCGTTTCAAAACTTTTTATCTATCAATTTTTGTTTTTTAAAAATTATTTTTAAAAAATGAAAAGTGGAGCATTATCATCGCAGTTTCCAATAAAAAAAAAATGGTGAAAAAATTATAGCTAGAAAAAAAAAAAAAAAAAATGGCAAAATAAAAGGATAGAAAAAACAAAAAAAAAAATGGCAAAATAAAAGGATAGAAAAAACAAAAAAAGGGGTAAACAAAATAATACTACCATGTAAGGAGAAGTATAGATGCACATAAAATCATGTGTATATAAAAAAAAAAAAGGAAGCTCTTAAAAATATGCTGTAAAATTCGTTTAACATTCCCATTTGAAAAAAAAAAAAAATGCTTATTTCGATGTGTATTTTGTTCTACTCAGCAACATGCATAATAGCCTCAAGCAACGAATGTGTACTCAAAGTTGTACATAAGTGCGTATATAATGTATGTATATGTACACGTACGTTCAAGAAAATGTGTATTTATATATATATAATTTTACGAAAATGTATGCATATATAGTCCCATATACTTATGCGTATATTCAAAAACAATAGCAGCTAAATGTTCACATCGTGCATTAACAAAATGAGCGTACGAAAAATGATGAGGTGTAAATGTGAGCATTTTAAACAACAGTATAATAATTTATGGAATTCAAAAAAGTTACATATGTTTAATTATTTTTCTTTTTTAAAATATTTTATACTGGTAATTTTTGAAAATTCCAAGTAAGTTATATATTTAATTTATTGTCCATGTGTTATCTCTTTATCCTTCTCTTTTTTTATTTTAATTTATTTTATCTTTTGTTGCGAATTTTGCTCCTCGCAACGACATACCTCTCAATATTCCTTGTTATCACAACTTCTCAATAGTAATCCAGTGGAACAAATAAATATAGAGCTAATAGCAGTTATTGTAAATGCTACACAACCACATAATGCTTCAGCTAAACTGCAAAGTATATTTTTTTCACGCGGAATCTCATATATTACGTACACTGGACAGTAAGGTCGGTATACCGGGTCATACGTGTAGTACTGTTTGTAGTACATTGTGCTAAACTTTAAAAATATAAAAAAATAGGAGAGTGACGATTGTGCAGATATATAAATATGTACATATATATATATATATATATATATATATATATATATATAAAATATATTTTGAAGGTTGAAGTATGCCGGAGTCCTGGTATTGGTTTACGAATAAATCATGCTATAGACTTGTTCTTAAAAAACATAGAAGCTCTTATAACTTGTGGAGGAAGACACGAAAGTATAACAAAACAGAAAAAACAAAAAAAAAAATTTTAATTTTAATTTAAAACGTTCATTGAAAAAGAAAAAGCAAAAATATTGTTTCATAAATTATCAAAAGTTATGTATGTAAGAAAAACTCTTCCCCCTCCCCCCCCCCAAAAAAAATAAAATAAAATGAAGTAAAAAAAAAAAAAAAAAAAAAAGGTGTGCATTTTTACTGAGCTACATATGTAAATGGCCAAAAAATAGCTTTCTATTTCTCTCTCTCTATTGATCTTTTTTTTTTTTTTTTTTTTTTTTTTCCTTTTATGGTGCATGCATATAATATTTTTCTTTAATTTTTGGCTATAAAAAAAATAAAATAAAATAGAAAAATACTCATAAATGAAATTCTTAATGATATTATTCTCAAAAATAGAATTATCAAATTGAGCATGAGGTATAAAAATGACTCTGTCTAAAATATTCAATCATATTTATATGTTTTATATATGGGATAAGATTGCTAAGTACATTATTAGTGAGAGTGCGATTAAATATAACATACTGTAAAACATGCATATTTTGAGAAGTACACATTTTTTTTTTTTTTTTCTTAACTTTACTTGTTGTCCTGTTGTCCGTTCTCCCTTGCAAGGATTTTACACACAAACAGGTACAAATATATATATATATATATATTATATATATACATATAATGAGTAAATTAGTATGAGCTCGCAAAAGAATGAATGTTTCTGCTTTTTGGAAGTTCCTAAATGTGAATTAGAAGCTATTCTGCATAACAAGGGGGGAAATCTAATTTCCCACTTGTCAAAAACGCTGAAGGGAAATAACACACTAATATTAAAAGAAGTATATTTAAATCATCATATTCTTACTGTCTTTTAAAAGGTTTGTCTACTTAAAGTTGAAATGAGCACAAGTATACAAGCATATAAATATGAGCAAAAAAAAAAAAAAAAAAGGAACAACGGAACAACGGAACAAATGTGTACAAAACAATCTGATCATAATGCGAACAAAATGTGAACAACAAAAAATGAACAATTAAGGATCACCTGTCCGGTCAGCATATTTTTGTTCATATATAATTAAAAAAAAAAAAATGTTGAATATTTGTGTAAAATTTTTGAAAAATATATTATTAAAGGTTATAAGTATACTATAATTTTAAATGAATGCTGTTAATTACGAATATATAGTTTATACATATAGAATAAATTATCATTAAGCGCTTTTTCGTGGTGAAATGGCATTATATACTAAGAAGAAACAGAAGTTCATACGTATGCTATATCTTCTTGAGGACTCTCTCCATACATGTATATACATATATAAATATATATATATATATATATATATATATATATATATGTGGGTTTATATATGTATATGTTTGCTCATGATTACCGCCCTATGTGCATATGAATATGTATGGAAGTTCATTAATTTCGTTAATCTTTTTTTTTTTTTTTTGTTTTAATCGAGCGTATGAAATTCCCGCCTGCAAGCTTGAAATATTCCAATTTTGAAGAAATTTTACAGAGCCCTAATCCTTTTGAATATCTTCTACATTCTTGCATACATTGAACACTTTTGATTTAGGTTTCATTAAAAAGGGAGGTTTAACCTTGGGAATATTTGCTATGTCATTGGTTTCTTTAAATAAATTTTTTTTTATCAAATTGCCTACAATTTTGGAGGGAACTTTTGGTATAATTTTTACTAGAGATTTTTCTGTTAACTTCTTTGCACTAGATTCAACAACGTTTTCTAAAGAGACTTTACTCAATAACTTATTTGATGTAGACTCTTGCTTCTCCTTCTCCTCCTTCTCTTTTTTTTTGGAATTTATCACGTTTAACGAACCTTCCGATTGCGAACTTATATTTTTAGAAAGTATTATTGCCTCATCATGAGAAGTGGCATCATCTATGATTCCATCTTCCCTTTTTTCCTTATGATTATCATGTTTCTCCTCATCAGAGGCATTAGCATTTTTAATATTATTACAATTTCTGTTTCCTTTATTATCTGACTCCTCTTCTATTGATACAGTACGGTTGCCACTACTTTCTTTACTTGCCACTTTTTTAAGAGGAAATTCTTTTAATGTTGATAAGTTTTTCATGTTATGTAATTGTTTTATGAAAAAATTTTTTTTTATAAAAGCCTTTTTCTCCTGCATATTTTTAATGTTCTTCATTTTAAGTTTTGGAAGAGTTTTCATGTTGGTTGCTTTGTTTCCATGAGAGGTAGTATTTTGCTTATCTTGTTTAAGGGGGTCTTTTTCTTCTACATTTCCCTCTAATTGTTCGTCATTCTTTTCGTGGACTTCTTCCTTTCCATTCCCTTCTTTAGCTCCTTCATTATTCCCATTATTTGGTACTTTAATTTCTGCCTTATCCTCCTTTGATGCCGCTTCCTTTTCTGCTGCTTCCTTTTCTGTCTTCTCCTCTCCCCTATGCCCATTCGCAAAAGATTCCTTTTTGATTAACCGGCCCTTTTTAGGATGACTTTTTATTTCCTTCAAATTTATAGCTCCATCTTTGGGTTCATGAGTTTCTACTCCCTTGTCAATTTCGACAATTTGCTCCTTTTTGTTCGTACCTTCATCAAAACCAGACTCTCTACTTTTTGTTATAACCCCATTTGGCAATTTATGAATGATTACTTCTTTTCCTATCATCTTAGACTGTTCTTTACCCTGTTTCACTTCTAATAAGCTTGACAACTTATTCACGTCAAATGAGGAATCCTTTTCTTCCGTTTTTGCATCCAATGTTAAATTGGACAACTTCATACTTAATTCTTCCGGATTGGAGGGCTGCTTTACTGTTTTCTTGTTATTATGAATGTCACTACTACTGTAATAATGGGAGGAACTCACATCGTTATCTTCCTCCTTTTTGGTTTCTTCCTCGTCAGATGATCCAAACTGCTTTTTTCCATCGCTTTCCTTTTTATATTTCTCCATCATATTTATTTTAAAATTATTTTTCATAAAAAGTAATGATGAAGTTCCTCTTTTGAGACTTATTTTTTTTCCGTGCAAAATGCTGACTTTTCCGTTTGTTCTCTTAGAGATGGCTTTTTCAGTTTTTTCCTTTTCCATTTGTTGTTCCCGTATGTTGTCTTCATTTTTAGGAGTTTCTATATGGGATGCGTTGTGTTCACCTTTATGTAACAGTTTTTGTACAATATTTCTCTCATGGGAATCTTTCAAATTTGTATTAGATACTAATGAATGTTCAGGCTTATCCAAAATTTTTCCTATATTTCTCCTTACTGCATTTTCTATAAATCCTCTTTCATTTGGGATGTTTTCTAATTTTTGAGCAATTTTCATACTACTTTGAATTTTTACTGGTCTTACTGATTTCATGGGGGGGACTTTCTTCTGTGCCATGAGCACTGCTTTGTCTTGTCCATCTGAGCACGCGCCTTTCCCTGCATCTCCGTCTTCTGCTTCTACACTTGGTTCTACACTTGGTTCTACACCTGCTTCTACACTTGGTTCTATACCTGCTTTTACACCAGCTTCTACACCTGCTTTTACACTTGGTTCTACACTTGGTTCTACACCTGCTTCTACACTTGGTTCTATACCTGCTTTTACACCAGCTTTTACACCAGCTTCTACACTTGGTTCTACACTTGGTTCTACACCTGCTTCTACACTTGGTTCTACACCTGCTTCTACACTTGGTTCTATACCTGCTTTTACACCAGCTTCTACACTTGGTTCTACACTTGGTTCTACACTTGGTTCTACACCTGCTTCTCCACCCCCCCTCTTCTCCTTCCTCTCGTCGTCCTTTTTAAAAGATACACTTTTTTTAATAGACAATTTTTCTCCTGCTTTTTTTATGCATCCCTTCTTTATTTCTTCCTTTTTCTGATGGTATTTATCTCTACTTTGTATGTCTTCATATGTGTGTCCATCCTCTTGTTGTATTTCCAAATTGTTAGTACTTGGATTATTAGAATAGTATTTTCCTATCTTTTCATTTTGTTGTAAGCATGAATTCATTTTTAACGGAGCACTGTTAAAACTCTCTTTGTTATTCTTTAAAATCATTTTTTTTATGTCAATTTTTGGTGAAAAAGCTTTTTTTAAAAAATTATTCAAATTTAGGTTCTTCTGTTCCTTGGATTTGTCGCTTTTGTTTATAAAACTTTTCGACAAAATGTTGTTCTTATTCGTGCTCCTGTTTGTACCATTATTCATATTGTTATTTATAGCATCATTTATACCATTATTCATACCATTTTTTATGCCATTATTTATACCGCTATTTATAGCATCATTTATACCATTATTCATACCATTATTCATACCATTATTCATACCATTATTCATACCATTATTCATACCATTATTCATACCATTATTCATACCATTATTCATACCATTATTCATACCATTATTCATACCATTATTCATACCATTATTCATACCATTATTCATACCATTATTCATACCATTATTCATACCATTATTCATACCATTATTTGCGTTTTCCTCTTCTTCCTTTAATTTATTTTCCTCACTTGTGGTTGTCCTCTCCGTGCTACTACTGCTGATCTTTTTTACTATCTGCAAAGCCTTTTTTTGCATCATCATCATTTTATTAATTTTTAATGGTATATTCTTACTAAGTACAATGATGGACTTCTTTTCAACAAATTTTTGATCATTGCAATTTTCTTTTTCCTCCTTATATAGTAATTCTGTTCGTCCTTTTAAATTTACCCTATCTAGCATTACATTTTTCTTCATAATAGTAGTAATATCACCACATGCACCATTTGTATCCAAGTAACTATCTTCTTTGTTGGCTTCCCTTGTTATATTGAACATTTGAAATTTTACATTTCCTATAGCATTGTCAGAACTCTTCATTCTTTTAGTTTCATTACTTCGTTTATTTTCCCCTTCTACCTTTGTGATTTGACTTCCACTCATCTGAGCATTCATATTTTTAAGTGGAAAACCATTTAAATCAATTTTATTTTGCTTAAAAAATTGATTATCTAACAACACCCCTACTTCTAATATAGTCTTTACATGTTGTTGTTCACTTGAGGGGGGGGCATCATTCTTAGTGAAAGAATGTAGTTCCTTTTCTTTTTCTTCTTTCGTCAACACTTCCTCATCATCAATTTTTTCGCATACGTTTAGCATACGTTTTTCTATTTTTTGTTTAGGAGATAATTCCATCGAATTTCCTTTTTCTTTACCATCATTTAGTTCCTTCACATGTAAATCTTTTATTTGTAAGTTTTGAAAATGGTTCTTTTGCTCAATCAAGTGAAGGTCATTTTGCCCTATATTATTCTCCCCTTCTTGGGAATTCTGATAATCAGATTTTAAGGCATTACCATAATCGGCATTATTCCCACTATCACTGCTACCTCCAGGGTATTCAATATTCGAACCATTAGGTGCAGATGAGCAGCTACTTTTCCTTGTCAAGGTTTTCTTTGCTAAAGAGCAATTCTCCTTATTTCCTTGATTAGTTCCCTTATTTATTACTTTACTTTTATTTATCATTTTATCTCCTTCCTTACGATTCATATTGTATTCTGTTTTCCCGTTCGACCAAGCAAATTTTGGAATTTTGTCCCCTGATAGTGTAGCTAGTCTGTCGTTTTTTCCATCATCACGGGAAAGATAACTACAACTACCACTACTTCCTCCTCTGCTGTCGATTATGTCTCTACTACTTTCACCTCTTCTACCGCTGCACATGTACCCATCTTTTGCTCCTCCATTAACGCATCTCTCATGCGAAGCATTAGAATCCTTTTTATTCCCCTCATGTTTTAAACTACTATCATGCAGTAATTTGTGATAATTGGTTTTCATATTATGTACAAACTTAAATTCTTTAGATGGGCTTAAAAAATTTTTTTTAGCAGTACTATTCGAAAAATTTTCTTCATCTCTATTTGGCATTCCATTCATTGTCTTTACTACCCTTCCATAACTAAGAGAGGATTTATTTGCTTCATTATTATGTAATTTCGTTTTTGACACAGATGAGAATAAGCTACTTTTCGAGGGTGATATATATCCCTTTGTATAAGACTCCTTATCGACTAAATTTTTTTCATCAGGATTTATTTTTTTTATTTCTTTATTTACTGCACTCTTACTATTAAAACTTGTTATGGAGCTACTAATATCTGCAGAGCTTACTGAAGGGATAATTTTTTTTTCTTTTTTTTTTTTTTTTGTTCATTAGATAATAAATTGTCCATATTCAACAGAGAAACTTTTTTTCCCTCTTCTGTTTGTGTTTTCATTTTTTCCATATTTTTATTTTTAAGTGGTGCATTTTTCATATTCCTTGATACTCCTAACAGTTCTTTTTTGTACTCCTCCTTTGATCCTTTTATCAGTTTGTATTTGTTTTTCACGCCGTTGTATATGTGCTGTTCCCTTTGAGCCATTTTATCGCCATAAATCTTCTTATCCACATAGGCCTCTTCACCCGTGTGAGCCGCTTTACCATCATTAGTCAATTCACCTGGATGAGCTGCTTCATCCACATGAGCAATTTTTTTTGGTGTGTCTTCCTTTTCCCTTGTAGAAAGCATTTTCAAATGATCAGCATATTTTTTGCTATTTTTTTCTTTTATTCTTGTAAAATATTCAATATCATCTACATCACTTTCGCTTAAGACCGTTTCGTCATATACACTTTTGGTGCTACGCCTTTTAGCGGCACCACTTGCATTACTGTTTAATTTGTTTTCATAATTGTATATACTTGACCCCTTTTTTTTTTTATACTCCTTTATATTTTCCTTCAGTATGTATGTATTATTAATGAATTCATTTTCACAGAGAGATACCTTTTTTTTTTCCATTTTTTTTTTTTTTTTATTATCCACCATCTCCATTGTCACTTCCCCCGCAGCCACATCCTGCACTGCCGCTTCTTCATCTACATGACTATTACACGTCGATCTACTTGTCCTTCCTTTTTTACTTTTCCTGAGGAGAATATTAGTATGAAGGATTTCATTTCTCATAAGTAGTTTTGTCGGAGCATTCTTTGTTCTAATATGCTTAAACAAAGCATTAAAGTATAGTTTATTCTTTTCATAATTCACACACACCTTTAAAGGACAGTTTGTACTTGTCAGCATATTATTGCTTCTGCTCAAATTAACAATATGACTATTCCTTTTATTTATACTATCACTATTATTTATTGTAGGTAATTTGGTTAGCACCTTTTGCGCTTTATGCAAATTTTTCATTGATTTTTTAATTTCGTAAAATTTTTTTATTAGCTTTTTGGATAAATTTACATTGTTTAGCTTATTTTCTGCATATTCACTACTTTTTTTTGCAATCTTCTTTTTTTTTTTTTGAATAATTTTATTTTTTATGCGAACAAAGGGGGGTACCATTTTGTTATTCACACATACACTGCTGTTCATAATTTTTTCTTTCACATTTGGATTGGTGTTCATAATTTTTTCTTTTTCTCGTACTCTGTTTGTGTGCTCAACTTGAGGTCTGACCGTCCCAGGGGTGCATTTATTATGTGTACCATGCGCATCGCGCATATTACGTTCATATGTCCTACTTTTTTCTCTTTTCCTTTTTAAATATGCAACTTCGTTCAAGTGATCATCACACGAAGCACCTGAGGAATGAGCATTATTTATTTTTCTTACTTGTCCAAGGAATTGTACGCTCTCTACATTTTTGAGTTTGTCTATAATGTCATTTATACATGAACTATTATTATGGGTAGTATCTACAATTTCGTGTAAGGAATTATTTAAAGAATTTTGTTCAAAATAGTTTTTTACCATTTCTTCATTATTATGAGTTTTAACTTTTTTTATATGTCCTTTAACTTTTAAACGAAATTTTTCCTTCTTTTTAAATTCTGTAACTAACTGCTTTTCATTTTGTATAATTTCTTTCATATTTTTCATTAATGCTATATTTTCCTTTAGATTTTCTTTTTTACATCCTATACCTTCTTCAATATCATCATCGTTTAAGGTTATTACTGTAACCAAATCGTAAAGTTGGTCGTCCTTCCCCTTTACTAGACCTTTTATCTTTGCCGCACTCATATTTGAACAGGAATCACCAGGATTGTTCTACTGGTATAAGTAGTTCTACTGGTATGTGTAGTTCTACTGGTATGAGTATTTCTACCGGTATGAGTAGTTCTACTGGTGTGAGTAGTTCTACCGGTATGAGTAGTTCTACCGGTATGAGTAGTTCTACCGGTATGAGTAGTTCTACTGGTAAGAGTAACTCCACTAGTAAGAGGTGTTCTACTGGTCAATTTCGTTTTACTGCCACACCTGTTTCTGTTGCAATGTTTATGTAAATGTATTTCATGTAATAAATGCCTAATTCGCTGTTACGTTCCGTATTAGGCTTCTTTAGACCACATCAGGGGAGTTTCAACATGCCCATGCAAGTGTATCCATGTATGTACATACATATATGCCAAATATTTTGGTAAAATATCTTCCGTTTAATTGTTCTTTTTTCGTGTATCATTATTTTTTTTTTTTTTTTTTTCCGTAATATATTATATATTAAACAACTATTCCTTTTTCTACTCTTTTAATGATATAAATTTCTACATAGTAAAAGCATAAAAAAAAAATTTAATTTTTTTAATTTTTTTTTTATTTAAGGAGGATTATTCTGCGAAGAATTTTTCTCTTTTTTCTCTTTCAATTTTTTCCTTCTCAGCGTGGTGGGAATATTTTTCCTAAAAATAGCGAAAAAAATGCGGAAAAAAATAATGAAAAAAATAGGGATAAATGTGTACGTGACTATATTGCTAAAAATTCCAAAAAACCTATTTAACAAATTTCCTTATATAGATTTGTAAGTAAAAAAGAGAGAAGCGAAATAACGAAACATTCAAATATCATTTATTGTGTAATTTACCGAGATCTGTGCTTATTCGGAGGACTCTTAAATTTGGTTCTTTGTTCAACTAAATTATGCTCATGTATATATTCTAGGCTCTATTAAGCAATTAAATGAAAAAAAATGACAAGCCGAGTACGTAAAAAATTCGTTTTTTCTTTTTGCTACCATAAATATACATAGAGGAAAAAAAGCACGCAAAATGAAAAGAGCAAATAAATATGTATAAATATAAGAAATACACAAATGAATATATAAATATACGGATTATTAAATATATAAATTAAAAAAATAAATAAATAAATAAATAAATAAATAAATCGAAGTACAAGCTCGAATTTATAGGCTTAAATAAAAGCGACAACAAATTTAACCAGGCAGAGGTTACACACAAAAATTTTGAAAAATTAATGTACCAAAAAATATCTTTTTTGCAACAGATCAAAAGCGTTGTAAGTTGCAAATAGCGGGTAAGCAAAAAAAAAAAAAAAAAAAAAAAAAAAAAAAAAAAAAAAAAAAAAATAAAACAAAACAAAATAAAACAAAACAAAATAAAACAAAAAAAACATATATATATAAAATAAATGAACTGAATTAAATAAATGAAATAAACGGATAAAACAAAAAAAAAAATAAGTAAAAATATGACTCATTCATATAAATATAGGGGAAAAATTATGACTAAGCCATATAAATTTAAGCAAATAATTATGACTTGGTTATATATATTTAAGGAAAAATGATGACCCAGTTATATAAATTGAAGGAAAAAATTATGACCCAGTCATACATTTTTAAGGGAAAAATCACGATTTTATAATGCAAATTTAAAAGAAGAAAAAAAAAGGAATATATCTGCTTCCATTTGTACACAAATTTGAGAAAAAAAATGCCGTAACACAATTGCATAAATGTAAGGAAAAATATTATAACATTATAATACAGAGCTATAGGGGGAAATTATATCTATTGATAAATATTATTTCCTTCGTAATTTCTCCATTTTTTAACTACTTTTCTAAGGAATCTTCTTGAATAAATGTACTCCATCTTTTTTTGTTGTTACGTTTGATGTGATATTACGTAATTCGCAAGAAGTAGGATGTATCATAAATATGATTACTTAAATGGTGTGTTCTTAAATTTTCATTCCAATTTTAAAAATTCTCTGTTTATAAAGTTAAAATTATTTTCTTCTATTATGGAAAAATATATACTTACATATTATACTCAATAAAATATCAGAACAAATTTTTAAACAATGGGAAAAAAAACAACAAAAAAAAAAAAAAACATGTACATGTAAATATATACACCAGTATAATGTACAAGGACTTACGGAAATCACTCTTTGCAGCTTAACGTACATGACAGATTCACATAGCGGTTTGCTTCGAAATGGTGATGTGTTAACAAAACGAATAAACAACATGTTCCATTTATTTGAAGCGGTTGTATATTTTTACATTTACGTAAAATTTATTCATCATTATAGCTTATATGTTCTTATTAAAAGAAAAAAAATAATAAATGAAAACAAAACAACATTATTTTAATTGGGGGAATAGATTTGCTTCTACGAGGAAGGAGTATTACAATTTAAAAAAAAAAAATGGATTGTCCAAAGACATGAAAATTTTTTTTCTTTTTTTTTTTTTTTTTTGCTCTTTTTTCGTTCTTTTTTCGTCCTTTTTTCCTTTTCTTTACTATTTTAACTCACCGCCGTTTTGTGTGTTGCAAAATGTAACCCGTTTAATTCTCATAAATGGACTAAAATACAAATAATCAGATACGGTTAACTTTCTCGTAAATGTTCACGTTTTAAAATTAAATGTTGAAAGGAACGCGTAACATTAAAATGTTAAGAATAATTTAAATATGTTATTTATCATATCACAAGACTTTTATATAAATTTTTTTTTTTTCTTTTTTTTTTTTTAAAGAATGGAAATTTGGGTGAGAATTTCTGCACCCCTAGGAGACTCCTTTATATCTATTACATGGGAGTTCATAAGGAATAAAAAAAAAAAAAAATTTAATATCTTCAGTTATAATAAATTTGAAAAAGAAGTAAAAGTAAGAGAGTCACACGTTACTTAAAATGATATTTATGTCTTAATTATATCACAATAAAATTACCACATATCTATGTTATGCTTAGCACGTTTATATTACGCAGACAAGTTAACCTTTCCATCATTCTATTATGTACGTGCAATGCAGCTATTTCGTTATATTTACATATATATATATACATATATATATATATACATATATATATATATACATATATATATATATACATATATATATATATACATATATATATACATACATGCATTTCTGCACTTTTGCAGCGTTTTACTTCAATTCACTTTGCACACAAATGAAGGGTGTTTTTTCTTTATTTTCTCTTATTTTTCTATATTCTATCATATTTTATTTTTTTGTTCAGACCATACCCATAATAACTGTGGTATCCCTGGAATAAATGTTCTTCCCAATATAACATAAACAAGCATATCCCTTCTTTTTTAAAACAATAATTTTCAAATTTATAAATATGTTTACCCATGTTATGAAGGTACTAATTTTGTTATAAAATATAACCTGTTCATAATTTTATAAAAAAGGAAAAATCTCTAATTGATATGATACATTTTTAAAGAGAATATTTAAAACATGTTACATTAAGCCAACTTTTTTTTTCACAAAAAAAATAAGCATGCGTTTATATGATGACAAAAGTTTCATGTTTGCAGAAAAAATGAAGGGAAAAGAGAAAAAACTAAAAATAAAAATGATACATAAAAGTATATATGTAATATGTGATATTGAAAGAAGAAAAATTAATTCGCTATATAAAAAAAAAAAAAAAATTATGTACATTATTGTATTAAATAAAACAAAAATGTATTTTACATTCTCACAGTTTTATAATATATTATTTAACCGCTTCTTCTTGAGCATATTTGTATACATATATTTCTACATACATAATATGATAATATAATATACCAAGCTTCATAACAAAAAAAGGAGAACGTCAAGATGTATTTTATACATATGCATGTACCAAAATATATATGATGGCACACCCCTCAATTCCCCTTACTGTAGAATACATTTTCATTAAGGCTATAAAAATGTAAACAGCTTCTTATAAAGATGATACGTAGGTACAATTCAACAATTTGGTACATAAATTTTAAAACTTCTTATTAATAAGGTCAGGAATAATTATAATGTACAATTTGTTCATTAAATAAAACGTTCAGCAAAACTTCTTAAAAAAAGCTGTTATATTGTTGAATTGTTTTTCACGCACTTTATGACTAGTGCATGTATACCATCATAGGGGGATGTATTAACTTCTATTCATATTAGGAGCACTACATAAATATATATACATACATGTATACATACATACATACATACGTACATACATACGTACATACATACGTACATACATACGTACGTACATACATACACAAGTACATATATACATACTACATACATACACAAGTACATATATACATACTACATACATACTCAAGTACTTATATACATACGTACATGTATACATACGTATATATAAACTTATATATACCTGTTCACGTACATCCGTATATTGCATTAATGAGGATATAGCCCTACGCTAATAAAACTATACACAATATGCACATAAAGAATGCAGTATATTGTTATGTACATGTGCAGTAAATCATAGTATAATTTATTTTGGGTCATTTTTTTGCCATTTTGTTAGATTAATTTTTCCCTTTTTTTTTTTTTTTCATTTTATTAAGATTCTAATTGAAAGTAAATTCACATGAACAAAATTTTGGAAAGATTAAATTCTCAACATATTACATTTTTTATGCTGTTTTTAATTAATTTAATGTTTGGGGAAAACGCATTATTATTAATATAACATTCATATATAAAATAATATAATGGAATATTACATAATATAATACTATAATAATACACCTTTATATATATATATAACTACGTAAGCAACTGTTAAACCATTTTTCAAGTTCTTGTGAACAGTTTAGAGAGCCACATATATTTAATTAAAATATACATTATTATATATACTCATATGTTTGGTATAACACGTTTGCAAAGAAACAAAAGCAGAAAAATAAATTTTAAAAAAAATATTAAGTTTGGTACTATAAAAATAAAAAAAAATGACGAACAAGAAAGTACAATCCCCAAAGGAAGAAAGCATTGCTAAAATGCTTATTTGTAAAGTAAAATAATTTTTTTTTTTTTTTTTTTTTTTTTTTTTTGCATAAAATGTGAGAGGGGAAATACACAGTTTATGTGATTTGTTGTATGTACATGAGTGTTATACTTAATTTTTTTTTTTTCATATTAAAAATTGCGTAAGGGGGAGATTGCGAATAATTCATAAGCGCATAATACATATGTGCGCGTATGAATGTAAGTATGTTTGTATGTTTGTTTGTATGTATGTATATATATGTGCGAGTGTGCACAGCGGTTAGTAAAAGAAGTGGGCATGCACATTTTACAAAGGAAAATTGAACAAACATATATTATTTGAGATGATATAGTTTAATAGTGGGCTATTATGGGAATTGACATAAAACCGAGTGAACCCATTTCATTTTATATATTTTTGCTAAAATGATATAACATGTTTAGTAGGCGAATATATTCATATGAACAAATATTATTTGGGAATGTTGTGTGTATTTTGAATCATTTAACAAGTTATTGCATGATGGGGTAAAACATATGTAACCCCGCAATAACATAAAAGACTACACCACATGAACATATAATACGTTTTCCCATATTTACGTTAACGCACTATCCCTCTCCTACTTAATACACTATACTGTCCCTACGTAATATACTACATCACCGCTACATCATATACACTACCCCACTAACCTTTTCCACCTGCGCAGGTTCACATTGGAACGAAAAACTTGGAAAACAAGATGAAAAGATATGTGTACACAAGAGCGAAAGATGGAGTACATATAATTAACTTGGCCAAAACTTATGAGAAGTTACAACTAGCTGCAAGAATTATAGTAGCTATTAGTAACCCAGCTGATGTAGTAGTAGTGTCAGCTAGACCATTTGGTAGTAGAGCTGTATTAAAATTTGCTCAGTACACAGGTGCACAAGCAATAGCAGGAAGATGGACTCCTGGTATGTTAACAAATCAAATTATTCAAAAATTTACAGAGCCAAGATTATTAATAGTAACAGATCCAAGAACAGATGCACAGCCAGTTAAAGAATCATCATATGCAAATATTCCGGTCATTGCTTTATGCGATTCTGATTCCCCTTTAGAACATGTAGATGTAGCTATACCATGTAATAATAAAGGTAAAGAATCAATTGCACTTATGTATTGGTTACTAGCACAAGAAGTTTTATATCTTAAAGGGACCCTACGAAGATCCCAACCATGGAGTGTTATGGTTGATATGTTTTTATGGAGAGACCCTGAACAATTTGAATTGAAAAATTTGACAAATGAAGAAAATGCCCCAGTAGCTCCTCATTTAGCGGATAATCAGTTCGCTACGGAAGCTCCATATGAAGAATGGAACAAGAAAGAAGAATGGAATGACAATGCAAATGAAGAGTGGAAAAATCCTATCACCGCTGATGAGTGGTAAAATGAATCATGCGGATGGGCATTGCCCAACTTCCTGCACGTGTGCTTGTGAATATGTGTATGCATATTCATAAATGTGTGCCGGTGTACAGTGTTCGTTATACTACATACCCGATGACAACATTTTTTTACCATCTTGTGATAATACGTACCAATTGTTTCACAAAAATGATGAATGTTATATATATATATATATATATATATATATATTTATAACTAGTGAAGAGGTGCACATTAAAGAGAATATTATCTTTTCATGATATGCTAGTTGAAAGAGGACACGCACTTGAAGTTTTGAACTTTCCACGGTGCCAAGTTGAGGATATGATGAAATTCGCCAAAAGTGTGAAATATAAATGCACATTGCATTAATGTATATATATACAATAATTATTTTATTGGAGTTTTCTCTACCACCCTTTTAACTAAGAATTTCCTTTTTTTTCCTTTTTTTTCCTTTTTTTTCCTTTTTTTTTTTTTTAAATTAACCATATATGTATGTATATATATAAATAAAACTAAAATTTACGTCAAATCTTAATTCATAACGAATTATGTAGAAAAAAGCAAAAAAAAAAAAAAAAAAATCTCATTGCAGTTTTCTTATTTCTTGCGTGAACAAGTCAGACTTTTTTTTATTTTTTTAAAAGAAAGGTGCGCATGTTATTGTACCGTTTCGAGCATTTGTCTGTTAGATATCTGTTATGACTGTATGTTTGTGTAATAATATTCAGCGCGTTTTAGGGGAAACGCAAAAAAGAGAAGATAAGCAAAATTAAGCAAAGTTAAGAACATTGTATGATCAGGTAGACAATGTATAGAATATAGAGAATTCTCAAAAGGTATGCTACCACATTTGTAATTGAACTAAATGCATACATATATTTGTGTACATGAGCAAGTATGCAAAAAAAAAGAAAAAAAAAATTGGGCAACGTACATTCTCGAATTTGCGCATTCGTGTATCTGTATATGTATCCGTATATTTTTTTTTTTTTTTTTTTTTTTTTTTGCGCCCACGTTTCCTGCTTGTAGATTAATTTAATACTCATTCATTCATAGAAAAAAGTATGTATGCTTATAAAGAGGAGTCAATGTTTCTGCAAAATGGAGCGTATCATGACTTGTAAATTATGTTAGCTTTGTACTACTCATACTGAAGTGGCATATATATATATATATATATATATATATGCGTAAAAACGTATTTTACAGTTAAAATCTACTGCACGCCTTTACTATCACATTGTACGCCTCATCCATAACTTAACAATGAACTACACATGTTGTGCTTTTCCTAATTCCACATGTGAAAAGGGTTTATGTTTATTATTTTTTACGTATGGGAAAAATGAGTAAACGTGTATATTATGCATACACAGTTAAGTGAAAAGAGTGCCTTATAGGGAGTGAAACTTGCAGGGTATAACTGTTCATTCATCCTACAAAATTAGCTTTTTATGAATAAAATATCGTTGTATCGTTGTATTTTTTTTTTTTTTTTTTTTTTTTGCATTCGTTTGGCATTTTTGGTTTGCATTGACCTTACACTCTTTTTACTTTTTCTTTTTTTTAAAAAAAAAAGGATGTTTGAGAAAAACGTCCTGACCCTGTTCATACAAAAAACCACGTTTTGCACATTAACTCTAAGAATATAAGCAAAATGGAGAAAGTAATATTTGAAAAATTTTGTACCGAATTCAACGCCTTACATATACATTTGGATGTAATCGATTCAACACAATTATATAGTAGAAGGCATCTGAAAGAATTTATAGATGATGCAAAATTAAAAGATGACAAAAATATAATTATAGTTAGTTGTAATTCTCAGACGAATGGAATTGGTACAAGGGACACTAAAAAAAATGTAGATAGAAAATGGCTATCTGAGGAAGGAAATGTATTTGTTACTTTTACTTTTCTATGGAATAAAGAAGATATACAAAAAGTAAGTTGCTTAAGTCAAACCTGCACTGTTGCTATAAGTAAAACTTTAGAATGTTTTCATTTAGTTCCTCGTATAAAATGGATAAATGATGTTTTAGTAAATGATAAAAAAATAGCAGGATGTCTTGTTAATTTATATTTTTTGGATGATATATCCCTATCATTATCAAAAGACTATGTGTGTGTAATGGTGGGTATTGGTATTAATGTACACTTAACCGATGATAAAAACATTTTACATAATAAGTACACATCCATAAAAAAAGAATTACTAATAGATTTTAACATTATGCCTTTAATACCATCAGTAGAAGAAGTAACTAAAAAGTTAATAGAAAATTTATATTCATGCATTCATAAATTACACGATGATGGATTTTCTCATTTTTTAGATTACATTACAGATAGATTATTATACAAAGGAAGGAAAGTTATAATAGATCAAGATAATACTGAGGTGGTTGGGTACTTACGGGGAATACTACATGATGGTTCGCTCATACTTCTAGATGAAAAGAATGATACTGTTCATGTAAATACGGGGCATCTCCATCTCTACAACAAGTGTTAAATTGTTCGTTTCTGATTTATGCGCATTGTGTCCTTCATGGGTTGGAAGTTAAGCGTGCAAGGTTTAAGGTACATATACATATACACGCATGTTTGTACATATGCATATGTACAAACATGCACACATACATAATGGCATATTTTCAGCGGCCCTTTCTAACAGAAGAGGGAAAATATTCTAAATTTTTTTCTCAAATTGTAAACAATATTTCTCCATTTTAAGCATGTTTGCTCAGCTACTTTACTTTGACCATAAGGATTGGCGCTTCTAAAACGTACTTAATTAATTACAAACATTGTTACGAAGTGAATTATGATAAAACAAAAGGGAACAGTGAGCAGTCTTATTTTATTTTCCCCTATTTTTACCCATTTCGTTTATTTAATTTTTTTTTATTTTTTATGAACACATTCAAAGAAGTATAAACTTTAATCTTTTTGCAGATATAACGAATCTACCCCCTCACCCCCTTATATTAGGGAGGACATTTTCAAATATAATTTATTTTCCCATTTCTACATCAATTTATTTTCCCATTTCTATATCAATTTCTATTTCTATTTTAACATCAATTTCTATTTCTATTTTAACATCAATTTCTATTTCTATTTTAACATCAATTTCTATTTCTATTTTAACTTCAATTTCTATTTCTTTTTCCGTAAGAAATGTGCTTTACAGTGTATAAATGGCACATTGATTTATTCGGTATTTGTATGTGCATATAAGTAATAAAATAAAATTTATCTCAGTTCTTTACATAGTTTGGGCACAGTGTTACGCAGTTATGCAAAGTGCTCAAGGGGAAGGGGTATATAATGGGGGGAGGAAGAAAAAAAAAAAAAAAAAAAAAAAAATAAGAGTTATCATTATACAAACATATAAGTTATATTCACACGCCCAATACTGCTAATATATAACTGAACAATAAACATTTTTGATATATTTTATTCTCCTTATTCTTATTATTTTTTAAAGCGTCTTATGCATGTTGCTCCTAATCAAAGCCTTCCCTTGTTTCTTGCAATGATTATTGCCCCTGTTAGAAGCTGTGTAAATATGATAGCTTGTAAATTTCGGTTAGAAAGCATCTCTTTAGGTAGTATTTAACATGCACATTTTTAACTTGGAAAAAAGGGATAACCTCTTTCATTAAATGGGCAAAGCTTGATTCGTCCTTTCTTCCTTTCACTTATTAAAATTATTACTAAAACTATCATTAAAACGACCATTGTAGCTTTCACATCGGTTCATGTTTTCTCCATAATAATGTCCATTACTCGCCTTCATCATGAAGCCGTAATTGTGATTGGCGTTCCTGGTTTCTTTGTCGTTACCACTACCACTACTGCTACTACCATTCCTGTCATGTATTTCCGAACGCACGTCTGCGAAAACTGTACTGTTGCTACTGTTGATGCATCAAAAGCCGCTACTAGTAAAATTGTGCTGCTTATCATTGGTAGTATTATTATTATCCTCTTCACTAAGCTTATTAAAATTGTTTTTTTCAAAATTTGGGTTCCATTTTTTACTGTTGATTAGGTTACATGATGTAGTACTTCTCTCATGATTATCAGCATTAGCGGTATTGGTAGCATTGGATGCATTTGCACTCTCTAACTTGTTGTAGGGCCATTTTGGGTCATGACCAAAACCACCTGAATTGTTCATATTTTTATTCCAATTAGGGTCATCAAAAAACTTGAGGACACAGTTAGACTCATAGTTTTTTGCATTACCACGTAGGTTATATCCTTGGTGTATGTTATCGATACATTTGCTACCCTCAGCACTTCCTTCCCTAAAGAATATTCTATTTTTAAAATTGTTCTCTTCATTTCTAATAATAGAAATAATATTATTTAAAAAATTTTCCTTTATGTTTTTCTTTTTTATTATATCGTGGATGTCAATTTTAATTGAAATTGTGTCATTGTGTAAACAATTTTTTAGTATACCCCAATTGTTGTAACCGAACCAAGGGTAGGTAGAAAAATCATAAGAGCAATATTTTTGTTTTCTGTACATGCCACAAGAGACTGAAAATATAATATCACAGAAACCTGTGTAAGAAAATAGAAGATCAATAGTATTATGCTCACACGTTGAATCCATATTATTATTTATATTAAGTAAAATAAAAAATTCTTGAATCATTGTTTCTGTTTTGAATTCTGGGGATACTACAAAATTGTTCTCACTAGAACATAATAATGATATTTTTTTTATATTCCATTGAATTGTTAAAATGATTTTTTCTTTTATCTCTTCAGGTGAATACTCATGTCCTATCGTACATGAACTTATATCGTTTTCACTTATGCTCCCTTTTGATAGAAAACCACTTCGGTCAGGTACAAAGGAATGTTTGTTTACTCCTTCTTCATTCAGTTTTACCATATAACTTTCATTATTACTTCTATTTCTTTTTTTTCCTTCAAAGATGTTAGCAGCGCTAGGAGGACGGAAAGAATCATATTGGTTATAGCTATTAGTACTACTTCTATTGCAGTTATAACTGGGGCATATGTCCTTCTGACTCCTGTTTGTAGTAGTTACCATGACAATATTGTTATTTCCGCTACTTCCAACACCATTGTCATTCGTTGTAGTGGTAGTGGTTGTCGTAGTTGTTGTTGTCGTGGTGGTAGTGGTAACCTGGTTTCCATTATCGTTACTGCTACCACAGATACCGTCGTTAATACCTCCACCGCTGCTAATACCTCCACCGCTGCTAATATCTCTACCGCTGCTAATACCTCCACCACTGCTAATATCTCTACCGCTGCTAATACCTCCACCACTGCTAATACCTCCACCACTGCTAATACCTCCACCACTGCTAGTACCTCTACCACTGCTAATACCTCTACCGCTGCTAATACCTCTACCACTGCTAATACCTCTACCGCTGCTAATACCTCTACCGCTGCTAATACCTCTACCGCTGCTAATATCTCTACCGCTGCTAATATCTCTACCGCTGCTAATATCTCTACCGCTGCTAATATCTCTACCGCTGCTAATACCTCTACCGCTGCTAATACCTCTACCGCTGCCAATATCTCTACCGCTGCTAATATCGCTAATATTTCCCGCAGTGCTGGTGATACGCCTCGAAGTGTGAGTCTTTTCTACATTCCCTTGCATATAATTCATCCCGTTAACTCCTTTGCGCAAGTTGCCTGCACTTGTCAGCACAATTTCATCCTTCTGCTCTTTCATGTTACACATAAATAATTTTTCACTCCTTTCTTCACACATAGAACTTGTATTGTTTTTAAAATTATAAAAAAAGGCATCAACAGATTCAAACAAGTTGCTCTTGCTTTTAAGATTTGGTCTTCCGTTCTGTAACAATCCTCCGCTTCTCCTAACAGTGCTGCTAACTCTACCACTGTTTACACCTATGATTCTACCTCTATTACTGCTTACACCTATGCTTCTACCTCTATTACTGCTTACACCTATGCTTCTACCTCTATTACTGCTTACACCTATGCTTCTACCTCTATTACTGCTTACACCTATGCTTCTACCTCTATTACTGCTTACACCTATGCTTCTACCTCTATTACTGCTTACACCTCTAACATATTCTGTAGCCCTTTCATCGGGTGTTCCATTTCCCTTGTTGGTTGAGTGCCTACTCTTTTCAAAATTAATTTTAAAATATTTAAGTAGGTTAACTCCGTTGTCTTTTAGTATAGTGCTAGGTTGGTAAGGATACCGCTCTGCCCTACCATACGTGCTTTTGATTATTTCATCTTTTAATATATTATTTCTACCTATTCTTACCTTTTCAGGGTTAACGATAATTGTATTTCTATTATGTTCATCACTCTGATCATATGTACTTACATAACCATTAGTATCCATCGGAATGACACTACTACTACTCTCATTTTGTTCTTTTTTTTTTGTCTCGACAATTTTGTAATAGTTATCAACACACTTAGTATTTTCTTTATTCCTGTACTGGTTCATAAATATTTTTTGTAAAAGTGAAATATTTTTTTCACTAATGGGTTTTTTTTTTTCTTCATGTTTATCTATATTGAATTGAAAAATGGAATTTCTAATTTGTCCACAGTAAAATTTATTCGATATATTCAGTTTATTTGATATATTCTGTTTATTTGATATATTCTGTTTATTTGATATATTCTGTTTATTTGATATATTCTGTTTATTTGATATATTCTGTTTATTTGATATATTCAATTTGTTTGATATATTCTGTTTATTTGATATATTCTGTTTATTTGATATATTCAATTTGTTTGATATATTCAATTTATTTGATATATTCAATTTATTAGACACATTCAATTTATTTGATATATTCAATTTGTTTGATATATTCAAATTGTTTGATATATTCAATTTGTTTGATATATTCAATTTGTTTGATATATTCAATTTGCTTGATATATTCAATTCGTTTTGTTTTTTTATTATTGCATTATTTCGACTACTGATAGATGAGATGTACGTATTATCTTTTTCCTTTTCACTGTATTTTAATATATCTTCATAACAAATGAGTTTATTATTATTGTTATCACTTAAAAGATCTTTATTAACATGTGCATAAACTCTTCGATCTAGAAACAAATTTTTATATTTGTCATTTCCATCCTCTGGAACATTTGAAGTGAGCACTTTTCCTTCAGAAGTGGTAGTTGTAGTAGTAGTCGTAGTTGTGGTAGTTGTAGTTTTAAAAATGTTCATATTATTTTTGCACTTACTACAGCATGTATTATTATTATAGTTGCATGAGGTGCATCTGCCATGGTCCTTCGCCCTGTCATACTTACTAAACAAGGACAGGGCCGTTAAACTCCTTTCCGCCATTTCGTTTTTGTCTTTTCCGCGTATTAAATGGAGGTTATTCGAAGGGTTCGCCAAGTTAGAAGTGTTTGCCAAGTTAGAAGTGTTTGCCAAGTTAGAAGTGTTTGCCAAGTTAGAAGTGTTTGCCAAGTTAGAAGTTTTAGAAATGTTTGCCATGTTAGAAGTTTTAGAAATGTTTGCCATGTTAGAAGTTTTAGAAATGTTTGCCATGTTAGAAGTTTTAGAAATGTTTGCCATGTTAGAAGTTTTAGAAATGTTTGCCATGTTAGAAGTTTTAGAAATGTTTGCCATGTTAGAAGTTTTAGAAGTGTTTGCTATACTAGAAGTTTTAGAAGTGTTTGCCAAGTTATACTTATTCTCAGTGTTTTCTGCGCTATGAGGGTTAAACATTTGCTCAATTTGCTCGCAAGCAATTTTAATACCCAAATTCCTACTGCTGCTGCTCGGAGTTTCCTCATTTAGGCTAAAAGGGGCCAACTCCTTTTTTTCTAAATTGCTATCGTTTCCCTGAACACGTTCATAATCTTTTTTTTTTTTTGAGAAAACATGAATTGGCCGCTCGAGGTACTCCCTTTCACGATTGTTACGGGGGGCGTTCAAAGTACTTCCACACCTTCGTGCTGAAGAGAGGCAATTTCCCTTTTCACAATGGGCCTGCAACGATATAGATGGAAAAGATGGTATAGATGACAAAGACGATGGAGATGGCAAAGGAGGTATAGAATGCAAAGGAGGTGTAGATTGCAAAGGAGGTGTAGATGGCAACGGAGGTGTAGATGGCAAAGGAGGTGTAGATTGCAAAGGAGGATTAGATGACAAAGGAGGTGTAAATTGCAAAGGAGGTGTAAATTGCAAAGGAGGTGTAGATTGCAAAGGAGGTGTAGACTGCAAAGGATGATTAGATGACAAAGGAGGTGTAGATGGAAGGAAGGACGATGGTAGTGGAAGGATCATTTTGTTGATTCCCCTATTTATATCCTCGTTAGTTGAGTTTACTTTTTTGTTAAAACATAAGAATTGAGGTGAAAAGTTACGCAATTTTTCCCTCAATCCAGTCTCTGTATCTATGTATGGGCAGGTATAACTTTCGTCCCTTGTGCACTCGTTAGAGCTATGCCCATGATTGGAACAGCTTACTCCACCGTTATCACCCTCCTTACTGTTGCTTCTGGTGTAGCGATTTCCGCTTCTCTCTCTGCTTCCACCACCCGTCTGAATGTACTCCACACTTCTGCCAAACTTATACCCATCAAATAGGTGTTCAAAGAGGCGTTGATCCGTATATGTACCATCCGCAAGGGCACTTACAACATCAACAGTAGTGTCTTTTTGACCATCCTCCTTATCATTAAAATAAATCATCTCCCTAGTTTGTGATATATCTGAATTATTTTCCTTTTCGTTTTTTAGTAAAATAAAATTTTCATCACTCATTATATTTGGATATTTTACCTGAACTTGTTCAGGATTATACAAACTTTTTTTTTCGCCAATATTAAAATTTGTTCCCTTTTTATCATAACTTATAGTGTAGCTTCTATTACTACCATAATAGTCATTTGTGCATACACTGTTGTCATACTCTTTGTAAAAAAAATTTGAGGTGTCCAGTAAAACTGTATTGTCAAAATGGGGTAATATCTTTTTTAATTTTTTATCTTTCTCGCCTTGATCACCTTTTAAATCAGTGCTCCCGTCATTACTTTCCACATTGTTGTGTATTACACCATCGTGTGCTGCATCACTATGTGCTGTACCATCATTTGACAACGTGCTTATGTAGTTTATTAAATCCGCGTAATGCTTCCCTTCCTGTGGTACACTAATGGCATTACTGCTGCTACACATATTTGAATTGTTACTATATAATGAAACGTTCTTTTGTTCTCCTTTACTCGTTATCATATGATTACCCTGTTTTGCATTATACATACCCAAATCATTATTATAATAACTCCTTTGATTTATTACATTGCTAAGTATATTATTGCTACTACTTCCATAGGAGTAGTTTACAACATCATTGGTCATATTAAATATTTTTTCCTTTTCCCATATATTGTCATTTAACTTTTTAACAGTTAAATTATTAAATGCCTTGTTGTAATACCCTTTTTCAGCACTTTCCAACGGTATTATATTATTTTTTTCTAAAAAAATAGCTGTTTCTTCATATTCTTTGGATTTACTACTTTTATCCTTTGGTATATCTAAATGACTATATATATGGGAAGTAGAACGTAGTTCGCATTCCCCACACTCTGTATATGTTCCTCTCATTTCGTCTAACACATTTGTAAATACTATATCGTCTTTTTTTACAATTCCGTCTTTATATTTATTGTACATGCGTAAAATGTTTTCTCGTGTGGGTATTGTTAGGTTGTTTGTTGGTGTACTTCTCTCATGTACTTCACTTAGTGCAGTCTCTACTGCTTTTTCTATTGTACCGTGTCGATATTCACTTGTTAAGTTTTCCCCTGCTATGAATGCGTCGTTCTTAACTCCTCCGCTGTTATGACCATGACCTTGTAGAGGAAGTAGTAGTAGTTCCTGCTGATGTAGTTCATGCTTCTTCTGTTGTAACTCTTCATCTTTTTGTTCTTTCTCTTTGTCTTTCTCCACCACCACCTCCTCCTCTTTTCCATTCTCATTTGAATCTACGCAGTTCGTCTGGTATCTTCCCCCCTCATTCCGCTGTTCGTTCATATCGTTACTAAGAGAGCATTCATTATTTAAGAAATTCCATGGTACACTGTTATTAGCGGAGTTTGAAAATATAATATTATCTGAGCAATACATATCGTAAAATAACTCTTCTTCATTTTTCTTCTTACAGTTTGGATAACAGTTATAATCTTCGATTTCTTTTTCCTTTTTACCGAAAGCACATAGAAGCAATACATTTTTTACCTTTTCATCCCCTTCCCCCTTGTGTTCTCTCTTAAGCATTTTTGCTCGCTTCGTTTCTGTTCACCAGTAAAGATGCAATAAAGAAGGAGAAATAAAAAAAAATAAAAGGGAAAAAAAAAATAAAATAAAATAAAATAAACAACAAAGGGGATGAGAAGAGTAGTAGTGACGTGATTACACTTGATGAAGCTTCAACAAAACGTTGAACTGCACAATTGCACAATTGCACAACTGCTCAACTGGTTCTCTTAATAGATTAAGATATCTACTAATGATCAAGTAAGAAATTTATATGAAAAAAAAAAAAAAATTTAAGAAGCGAAAAGAAGAACAACGCTTCCACTAACTGCAACTGTAACAGCTGAATATATGTCATAAAAATATTCAAGCAAAAAAGGGAAAAAAAATAAAAATTAAATAAATAGATAATTAGATGGACAACAAATAGACAATTAAATAGACATTTATATGGATACTTAAATAAATAGGAAAAAAGACGAATAGATTAATGAATGGATTAATACAAACTGTGTTAAATTGCTTTTTCAAAATGTGCATATACAACACATAGACATCACCACAAAAAAAAAAAAAAAAAAAAAAAAATATACGTAAAAAATGAAAAATAGCATTATATGGTTAACAAATTATATAATAAAAAATATAAGATAAGGGTCCAATATGAGTACATTATATTATATTAATACATAATAATACATTGCTCCAGGCTCTTGAACATTTTTCTTTAAAAGAATTCATCATTTACAAGTAGTCGCGCTTTCGTGTGGCAGTAGGCCGACGGGTGTGCGCTTATAAAAAAAAAAAATAATAATATGTAAACCGCGAATGAACGGCCAATAAACGAATGAATGAACGAATGAACAATGTATAAACAAATAAGCGAATGAACAATGCATAAACAAATGAGCGAGTGAACGAATGAACAATGCATAAACAAATAAGCGAATAAACGAATGAACAATGTATAAACAAATAAGCGAATGAACGAATGAACATTGCATAAACAAATAAGCGAATAAACGAATGAACAATGTATAAACAAATAAGCGAATAAACGAATGAACAATGCATAAACAAATAAGCGAATAAACGAATGAACAATGTATAAACAAATAAGCGAATAAACGAATGAACAATGTATAAACAAATAAGCGAATGAACGAATGAGAATACGTTCCCGCGTTGAGTGTACGCAGAAGCACATCGTCTGTTCTCCTATTTCCAAAACCACATAATTACCAGAAGTAACATCATACAACAAACATGTATGTAACATAAAAAATTAAGAATAGAATGTTAAAGAATAAAATTGCGAATCCTATTCTGTTGTGTACAAGAATGTGAGCATTTCAAATGATACACTTTTTTTTTTTTTTCTTTTTAACACATTCTATATGTTCTTTTTTATAATCAGAAAAAATCAAAAAAAAAAAAAAAATAGAAACAATCATTATAAAAAATATTATACTCAAATATAAATTTCCTCAAAAGGAATGACGTAGAATATGCCAAATATAAAAGATACGAATGAAAATAGAGATATACAAATGGGGAGATGAGAAGAATAAAAAAAAAAAAAAAAAAAAAAGTGCCAAGTGTCGGGCTTGGAAATTGCTGGATGTTCTGCGCTTTTTCACATTTCAAATATGCAACAGCTTCAGAGTGAAAAAAAAAAAAAAAAAAAAAAAAAGAGGGTACAATAAAGCAAAGCAAATGTAAGTGTAAATGAATATAGAACACCCAAGAATGCTATTTTGTTACATATGTCGAATGCGAATGGAATAAAAATACTCATACGTAAAGATAAAACTACTATAATATTAAGAAGAATACATGCATGAATGCATACGAGCATACGTAATACATGCATACATAATACGTGCATACGTAATATGTGCATACGTAATATGTGCATACGTAATATGTGCATACGTAATATGTGCATACGTAATATGTGCATACGTAATATGTGCATACATAATACGTGCATACATAATACGTGCATACATAATACGTGCATGCATATATATTAGCTATGTCACATTATTGCGAAAAATTGAAGAGAACTTTTCGTTTTTGCATTAACGCGTTCAGGCGACATCATGTTATACAGATAAGGGTGTTTGAAAATACTGTATCTTGATATAGAGAGAAACAAAAATTCGTCTTCCTTTATTTTATTATTTTTGCCTTAAGCAGTAAGAAGTCTAAAAAAAATATTGTCATGTTCCATATAATTTGAAAGCATTGGTTATGTATTGAAAATATGTATTCCTTGTATAAATTTATTACATATCTCACATTTGGTACATTTTTGCTTTTTTATACATCTCCATGTTTATTCTTTAATTTTTACATATTTATTAAGTAGTTTTTATATTTTCTCATTTTTTTACTTTATTATAGTGTGTTATGGTTTGCTTTATTTTGTATTACTTAGTTTTATTTATTTTTTGCTTTCTTCTTGCTCCTTTCCCTTCCACCACAACATTTGTCAATTACGCTCCAACAGGAAATATGGCAGTTCGTTTGACTTACACATAAAGTACACAATATCAATTGCCTTTTTTTTTTTTTTTTTTTTTGAGAAAAAATAAAAGAATCCGAACGTTTTCCTGAACATGCTTGAATTAACTATACATATGAGTATACATACATATATATATATATATATATAAACGAAGTTCGATATAACGCTTTTTTATTATACGTCAGGAGAGTTATAAAATGCTCACGTCTGCTTATAAATTGGAGCATTTAATTTTTACTTTATGCTTTTTTTTTGAACGTTTTGAAAGAAATGTTTGTTAAAGTTTCCTCCATTACATGGTTGTTCTGTATTTAAAAACTGACATGATATAACACGTAGCATTAACTTGATTACTTTGTTTATAGAATAAGTGAGACAGAGCGCGCAGAAATGAACAAGTAAATTTACTAAATGGTATAGCACGTTGTATAGTACTTAAAAAAAATTTTATTTTTTAATAAACAAATTACACATAGTTGTAGAAAAGGGAAAAAAAAAAAATAGAAATAAAAATGTACAAAAGAGCAATTATGCAAATGTGCAAATGTGCAAATGTGCAATACATGTATATTAAGTTAAGCTGTTTCCAATTTTTCCTTCCAATTTTTACGAGTTTATTAAGACAAACATATGGAGGTTTATTTTTCGAACATAACTACATACATGTGTGTAGGTACATTTTGTGTACATCTCCATCCATTTGAGTGGAGAGGAGGGGAGAAGGGGTTAACGGGAGCGCTTCATTCGATGAAACAAGTTTGTTAAACGTTTATCGGTTACTCGCATTACCAAGAGAGGAGTGTCATATGTGATATATGTACACCAAATGCAAACATATATGCCCGGTACATATCTCATGATACTAGGATAGTGCAAATAATTTACCTGAAAAAATGATGCGCGTTGAAGAATAAACCAAACGGCTACACCCTTGCCAGTCCCCTTTAAAGCGGGAAGCATGCATACACATACATACGTACATATATGTAAACATTTATACACATACATACGTACATATATGTAAACATTTATACACATACATACGTACATATATGTAAACATTTATACACATACATACGTACATATATGTAAACATTTATACACATACATACGTACATATATGTAAACATTTATACACATACATACATATATACACATATACATACGCCTCTTTCAGTTTATTACATAATTCAATTTGGTAAAAAGTTAAAAAAAATAAGCTAATCAAAAATTTCCATCCCCCACAACTCGTAATTATGCAAAAGCACAATTAGGTAATGTGTAAGCGCATGCAATTAGGTGGACGTGTCAGCAAGTTTAAGTTTACGGCACGCCTTTTGAAACACATTTTTAAATTTGTGTAACGGAAGGACATAAGTGCTCAGAAAATTAAATGATGATGAAACTTTTAATAAGGGCCTTGAATTTAAAAAAAGTAGGCAAACTCTTAACACAGAAATTTATACATATGAAAATACATATATATACAAACATATACGACATGCAAAAGTTGAAACAAACGCTATCTACATGCTAACGAATGTCCGCATGCACACACATATCAACAAAAAATAAGATATGAAATAGAAAAACAACTACAGCGTGAAACAAAAAAGGTAACTCTACTTCTTTCAGCGGAGGTGTCCCCACAATGTGTATGAAAATGGACATGGAATGGAAATGCACACATATATACCCAGGTGCTAGTGATTTTGTAAACCGAAAAAAAGGGCACGTTAGAAGGGGTAAACCAAAAAGGGATATTTAGATAGGTTTAAGCAATGTAAAAGAGCCTAAATGATATACACTAACCTGTATAAGCCAACTGATACTAGTCATCCACTATGCACCAACTACGCACGGTCTGAAAGCTAATTTCTTTTCTTTTTATCGAAGGATATTGCCTTTGCTATATCCTTGGTGAAGTCGTATCTGTTTGTAGCTTTGCCCATGGATAGCTGCTCCTTTGAAGAGACACCGTATTTTCCAATATTTTTTTTTTCCATTTTAGTTTTTTTGTTTTTGTCTATTAAGTAATTATTTCTCTTTTGTAATTGATTAATTCCATAAGCGCTATTTTTAAAAGAACTTATAAGCATTTTTTTCCTTTTCATTTTTTTAGCTCTTCTTAAAGATTTCTTTTCTTTTTTAGTAAGTTCCTTAGACTCTTTTACATGACCAGGTTTACACCTTTCCTCGGGTAATTTTTTATTTGCATTGGATAAAATGAGAGGTGTACTTTCCTCTATATGTAAACAAGCGACTTTTTCATTTGTCTTAGTTAACAATGCAGGTTTCGGTATATAATTATCATTTGATAAGGAGTTACAACAATGCATTATTTTTTTAAACAAATTTATTAATTCAATTTTTTGTAAATTCATTTCTTTATTTTTTGATTGACTATTTTCAATTTCTTCTTGATATTTCTTTGTGTATTCATCAAGTAAGTTTGTTTTACTTTTACAAAAATTTAGTTCATCAAAATTTACCTCCTCATTGTTGTTATTACCATTAGTGTTACTACTACTATCATTGTATGACAGATCTAAATCTTCGATTCTTTTTTTTTCCACATCATCGAACAGCATGTTTTTTATTCGTTGTTTAACGACCAGTTCTATTTCTTCATTCAACAAATTTTTTTTTTGACCCATTACGTTGTTCCGTAAATTGCCCCTTTCGTTTTCTCTATCATCATTATCACTTCCTTCTCCCTCATCACTGTTCATTCCATATCCTACTGTTTTACTTATAAATGCGTCGTTATTATTATACGTGTTAACTTTCGGTATATCGACGTTCAATTTTAAAATGCTATTTTTGGGGCGATTATAGCCATGCACTTCCCCTGTCAGGGACCAGTGCTTTTTTTCAATTAACTCTCTTTCAATTTTTTCTTTGTCCATCATTTTGATGTCCGCTCCGTTCATCTCGTCGTCCTGGTCATCAACTTCCACTTCATCATACATGTTCATCTCGTTTAGTTCCCTTTCGATTTTTTCGTCCACCCTTTTACCCTTTGCCATGGCTCCCCGATCTCGTCCCCGTTCCTCCGCGTCCTGTTCTTCCTCTTCTTCGCTATAGTCCATATCTGCCGTGTCCTGCTCTTGCTCCTCCTCCTCCTCCTCCTCCTCTTCTTCTTCTTCTTCTTCTTCACTATCGTCCATTTCTTCTGCTTCTTCCCCCTCTCTATCCGTGTAAAAATCTTCGTACCTGAGTTTGTTCGTCTCCTCATAATTGCACTCAAACTCGTTCAAGTCGTATTGGCTGTCATTTGCATTATCCGAGGAACTATCTAATGAACTGTCATCCGAGTGCTTATCTAATACTTTGTTTTCTTCTTCCTCCAAAAACTGCTGCATCTCGTCCATATTAAAAAATCGATCTTCAATCATAGTAGCTTCTTCCTCTGTTTTATCCTTTTCATTCGTAGTATTAGACTTTGAAGCGATTTTTATCTTTTCCTCTGCTTTATCACCTTTGTTTGTTGTCTTGCTCATTTTGTTCACTTGGACTATATCTCCGTTACCTGCCTGCCGCTTTAATTTTTTTTTTTTCTTTTTTTCATTTTGTTCATTTGTTCCACTTGTAATACTAAGATGGGTATTTTCTCCCTCTTTATCATTTAGTATATTTTCAATATTTTTTTCAAAGCTATTAAAAAACTCAAGCAAATGATGAAGTTGTTTTTCTTTTATTATACATTGAATAAAATGCCAAAGTTGTTCTGAGTCAAAATCTGACTTGGTAATACAAATATTACTCACATGAAATTCATTATAAAAAAATTTTATTAATATATTTGAAAAATATTCAATCATTTCTATTAATTCATTTTTCTCTACTTCGTTAACTTTACTTGATGAAGTTTGTAAGAACAACTTCTCGCTGTTCTTATTTAACGAACTGATTAAGTCCGTGTAATTTTTTACCTTTATTTGCTCCATATGTTTTACGGCAAAAGCCTCTGATTAGGACTCATTTTCAGTCGAGTCTCGTATATAAACATAGGCGTACGCTCATGAGCATTACGAACACATGTACATATATATGTACATATACATATACATATACGCGTACATATACCCGTAAATGTAATTACTTCCAATAACTTAATAGTAAGCTCTTCCACAACAATTAAAGGAAAAACTCTTAATTACAAGATTTAAATTTATTACAAAAGAAACATAGCCTGTTTTATATGACTGCACAGTCATTTAACGAAACGGTATGTAGGGAAGCTTCAAATATATTAAGAACTTCCACCACTAAAAGCACGGGATGAACTTACAAATGTGGTACATGTTCATAAGCGCATTTAAATGAATAAACAAATATACATACATATATATAAATACATACATATAAATAAATACATACATATAAATAAATACATACATATAAATAAATACATACATATATATAAATATATACATATATATAAATACATACATATAAATAAATACATACATATATATAAATACATACATATATATAAATACATACATACAGTGAGCAACTATTTTAAAGCCCAGTGTTTTTCGTTAAAATCGCGGCATTCCCCTTAGAGCAGCATATGCAAACATAAATGCAAAAACGTGGCAGGAAAAATAAATAAAAAATAAATAAAAAGTAAAAAATAAATAAAAAAATATAGTTAATATATGAAGAAAAAAAGAAAATAAACAATTCACACGATTTCATATTATCAATGAGTATGCTTTTAAAATAAACTTTCCCTTCGTGGCTTTTTTTTTTTTTTTTTTTTTTTATAACGTCATTTATATGCCATTTTTTGGCGCCATTTTGTAATGTCACATTATTATTATATTGCTTGTTCATATAAAAAAAAAAAAAAAAAATATTTTTAAGCTTTAAACTTTCTGTTTTGTATTTTCAAAATATTGAAAAAATGGAAATCTGTGAGCTTATATAATTCTTACTTTTTTTACCGGTTGAAATGGAAAAGAATATTTTATCTCCAATTAGAGGTATTATATGTATACATACATATATATATATATATATATATATGTGTGCGTATATATGTATATGTATAGGTGCATAAACATTTATATGTAAAAATGTACGGGTACATGTGTTTACATGTTTACATACATTCGTCATTTACTCAAAAGGTAAGGACAAATTGTGTATGGATAGTATTCTGCATATATTTTCACTATATATTACGGTGTAGTTAAAAGGAAGTGCAACGATTAACAAACGTTTTACAACACCCTAGGGCTATGGGCGTGTTGCAAAATATTTGTGTTACTTGACCAAAAACTGGAGTTCTAATAGCAGAAGTAAAAGCAGCAGGCGCAGGCGCAGAGGCTGTTACGTGCGCTACATTTGAATTGTCTGCGTCCATACCCCGAGAGCTTCTTTTTAATATGTTCATACATAATATAAAATATACGATATAATGGCACAATCCTATAAAATCGCACAGAATGATATATAGTTGTACATATATAAGTGTATGCATGTATACGTGTATATGTGTGTGAATATGTATATCGGTATGCATATTTTGTGGGCTAACTAATTTTACATATTACTTAACTCACAAGCAACATGCTACAGGAATATGAACATGTAATGTGCGATGTTTGGCATTCATTACACTAAGATTCAACTGCAGTGAAACAGGGGGGGTCGAATATATAGCTAAAAAAATATTTCGTTTAAAAATGTATAATAGCAAGGTATTCTACTTTCTTCTCCTCTCTTTTGTTTTATCAGTTTTTTTTCGTTTTTTTTTTTTAATTTTTTGTTCAGTTTTTGTTTTTTTGTTTTTTTTGTCTTCATGTATAAATATAGTCTATTTGCTATTAAATAGCGAGTGTTGAATCCCCCCCCTTTGTGTTTTACTTTATTTTGTCCTTTTAAATTTCCCATGTTTTGACAAAAGAAAGATATATAGCTTTTAGCAAAACAATTTATTGTTATTCATTGTTCTGAGTTATGTTACATATTTAAGTGTTTTACATTAACATGAATTTTATTTATAGACATCTTTTGAAAAAATTTACAAGCCTTGTAAAAAATCAAAATTTTTTGTGTATTTAACTGCTATTGTGGGTCTTGAATAAATGATGCATCAACACTTCAGTAGGAGAGTAGCTACGAACGGGCAGCTCGTTAGATGCGTAACAGAATTATTGAAAAATTTTAAGTGCAGAAGGTCTGAAAATTTAAATATGGGTGTACATACAAACATACATATGTATGTATATACATATGAATACATTTGCTTATGCGCCTAAGTGTGTACACATACAAGGATAACTCCCCTCCCTACTACGAAAGATGCCTCGAAAAAAATTTTCCCCTTTTTGCGTAACTGGGAAATAAGCTATTGTTAATTTGGTAGCACATACTCACAAATTTTTCAATGAACATTTTTATTACATAAAAAATAAATATAGACAACACAACAACAAAGTGAGCAAAGTAATTTATAAAAACACTTATGTAAAATTCTAGCATATAAAACAATTTTTTAAAAATATCTCTCATTTTTTCTTTTCTTTTAATGCATAATGTAAATGTTTTTCATTCCTCATTTGGAGCAAACGAACATTTTACGCAACTGCACATCTTGCGCTTTAGTGTGTTTATAAATGTCCAACTACATACATTTAAGTTCTTTGCTCATAAAAGAGTACGAACTTATGCGCAATTATGAAAATTTATGTATATGATTTTTCACACAAATGGTTTGCCTTTTTTTATGGGCTTATGATGCATGTATATGCATATATATATACATTTACGTATGGAATAATGTCATTTTTCTCTTTTTTTCAAATAAAAAAATTTACAAAAAAATTAAAACAGTAAAATTGAAAGACAGTAAGAGAAGTACAATAATTTGTAGCCATTTATGTTTTCGCTTTAAGATGCCAGTTCACGATAAAAAAAAAAAAAAAAAAAAAAAAAAAGCTAACAGGCTGGCAAGATGACATACTGGCAAAATGTTAAGCTGCCATTCCCCCAACTTGTCAATCAAGAACAAATAAGCATACACAAGGATACATACATACACGTATGTACCAACTAAATATGGGTAAATAAAACAAGGGGGAAACTTGCATTTTTTCGTCATGCTGACTTAACCTTTTGTGTTTTTTTAAGCACATTTTAATGTTGTAAAAAAGCTGAGTATTGAAACTAAAAAAAAAAAAAAAAAAAAAAACGACATCGTAAAAACGAACATAGGTACAGGTTAATACGAATACCTTACACACATGTACAGTACATACAAATATATAAAACACATGCGTACACACATGTACAGTACATACAAATATATAAAACATATGCGTACACACATGTACGTATGGTTGTTTTCACTCTGCACAAAAATGTCGTAAGGCTTCATATTTTTATTTTATCGAAAATGTTCTAGTGATATTTAATATGCATTAAGCCATTCACAAGATTGATATATTTTAATTTAGTTTAATTCAGTTTGATTTAGTTTAATTTAGTTTAAATCAGTTTAATTTAGTTTAAATCAGTTTAATTTAGTTTAAATCAGTTTAATTTAGTTTAAATCAGTTTAATTTAGTTTAAATCAGTTTAATTTAGTTTAAATCAGTTTAATTTAGTTTAAATCAGTTTAATTTTCAAATGGTACAACATTCAAATATCTCACTAGTGCTCACCATTTAAATAAAACATACCTATGCTCAACTCCATTGTTTATTCAATTCATACCATAAATTTTTAAGGAATTATTATTTTATTTTTGAACTTGGTTGAGGACTCAAAATGGTAAGTACTGGTCCCTAAAACAGATGTTTGCAAAAGTCATTGAAGGTATAATCAATGAATACCTTTTATAAATTCGTACAAAAATAACTGATACTGTCATGTTTATTCATATCACATATTACGACGTTATAAAAAGTAAACATATATGAAAAATTGGAGGTACATAAATACCTTATGTTTGCCTGGAAAAAATAAAATTCACCTGAACAGACATACAAAGGGAGGAAAAAAAAAAAAAAAAAAAAAAAAAAAAAAAAAAAAAAAAAAAAAAAAAAAAAAAAAAAAAAATAAAAAAAAAAAATAAAAAATAATAAAATAAAAAATAATAAAATAAAAAATAATAAAATAATAAAATAAAAAATAAAAAATAATAAAAAATAAAAAATAAAAAGAGCTAACAAAGGAGCGAATAAGAAAGAAAGTTTGCCTTAACCGCTTTTCCAGTTTTTCAGCTCTTTTAAATTACGAAGATGAACAGTTAAAGGGGTTTCCCACGTATTTACAGGAAGAATATATGCCATTCTGTGCTTGTGTGATATTATGTACATATGTATGTATGTATATATATATATATATATAGATAGATAGATAGATATAGATATAGATATAGATATAGATATAGATATAGATATAGATATAGATATAGATATAGATATAGATATAGATATAGATATAGATATAGATAGATTGATATAGGTATATAGATATATATGTATGTGTATATCTATTCATTTATTTATTCGTATTTGTGTGCATGCCTCCACTCGCACGAAGATTCCGCCTGAACGCGTGCACACGTTAGCGTATATCAAAAAGCACACTCAGGCGGGATGAATAAATTCATCAAACTTTCATTTGGTAAAAATGGAAATAGGAGATTTTTTTCGTACCGAGGATACAAATTTGATAAAATTGGAGAGAGTCAGAGCCTAAGTGCTGAAGAGATCCAACAGTTAGACAAAGTAAGTATGGTTTCCCTGAAAACATTAAAAATACCTGACCATGTAAGGAATAAATTATATAATTTAGCTAAACAGTTCATAAAAAAAAAAGATTTGGAAAAATTAGGCCGTTTTATGGCCAAAAAAATAACAAGTCGAAATTGTGTGGAATTGCCAAGAGTTCTGCCATCCAAGTTATTATGTAGCACAGAAGAGGAAAAAAATAAAATAGAAAAAATGCTAGATAAAAAATCTTACAAATGCTTAAAAAATTTTTTATTACATTATAAAAATAAACCAAAAGAAATGGAACAAATTGCTTTAGCACATGCCGAAGACACTAGACATAAAGTAAATATTTCTTTTTTTCCAGAAGCGTCTATTGCATATACAATACATAATTTTAATGGGCATTATGGAATTATATATAGAATACTAAATGAAATAAGAACACGAATTACCGATTTTACTCCGAAGTATTTTTTAAATTATACATCCGTACCAGCTGCTGGTATTATAGCTGCCCACGAAATTTTTAATTATACTTTCGATATAATTGTAACAGTTGAGCCATCAGAGCATTTAACATCCATATCAAAATATATGGTTGACAGTATTCCAAATGTAAAGCATCAAATGCATTTATATGAAAATGTTAATTCCTTTGATTTAATTTTGTTGTCACATACTTTATTGTCAATGTATGATTATAATTCGAGAAATTTGTTTATAAAAAATTTATGGAATAGATTAACAAAAAACGGCATAATAATAATTGTTGAACATGGTACACCAACAGGATTTCGTATGCTCCATTCAATAAGAGAAATGTTCATTACAGAATTAAAATATGATAAATTTCATATTGTTGCACCGTGTCCACATGAAAGTATTTGCCCATTATCATTAACAGGAAAAGATTGGTGTCATTTTTCACAAAGAACACATAGATTATCTCATCATATTTATTGCAAAGGTAGTCGTGCAAAAAATGTGCAAGAAGAAAAATTTTCTTACTTGGTCATAAGAAAATGTGAAGGACCCAGAACAAAATATCAATCTGAGTCAGAAGCCTTAACTGTTCAGGAAAAATCTTTTTTTTGGCCAAGAGTTGTCATGCCAACAATAAAAGCTGGGAAACATGTTCTGATTGATGTTTGTTCTTATCCATATAATTTTGAAAGACTGGTAGTTACAAAAAGTTCACCATCAATTACAAATATGAAAACACAAAATGGTACTATTCTTAAAGGTTATGGTTATAAAAATGCAAGAAAATTATTATGGGGGGATTTATGGAGATTTACAAAAAGGATTAGTAGACCTGATGCAAGACTTTACACCCCTGAAGCGACAAAGAAACATTTATATCGTTTGTATCAAAAACAGAAAAAAAGGCAAAATGGCCAAGCAGTCGTTGACAGCAAATCGGAGGGGTACTACACATCCCGCGAGATACAGTACTATGGCACCTGATAAGTTTAGAAGTCGAAAGATCGAGAAGATGATAAGTCGAGAAGATGACAAGTCGAGAAGATGATAAGTAGAGAAGATGATAAGTAGAGAAGATGATAAGTAGAGAAGATGATAAGTAGAGAAGATGATAAGTAGAGAAGATGATAAGTAGAGAAGATGATAAGTAGAGAAGATGATAAGTAGAGAAGATGATAAGTAGAGAAGATGATAAGTAGAGAAGATGATAAGTAGAGAAAATGATAGGTAGAGAAGATGATAAGTAGAGAAAATGATAAGTAGAGAAGATGATAAGTAGAGAAGATGATAAGTAGAGAAGATGATAAGTAGAGAAGATGATAAGTAGAGAAGATGATAAGTAGAGAAGATGATAAGTAGAGAAGATGATAAGTAGAGAAGATGATAAGTAGAGAAGATGATAAGTAGAGAAGATGATAAGTAGAGAAGATGATAAGTAGAGAAGATGATAAGTAGAGAAAATGATAGGTAGAGAAGATGATAAGTAGAGAAAATGATAAGTAGAGAAGATGATAAGTAGAGAAGATGATAAGTAGAGAAGATGATAAGTAGAGAAGATGATAAGTAGAGAAGATGATAAGTAGAGAAGATGATAAGTAGAGAAGATGATAAGTAGAGAAGATGATAAGTAGAGAAGATGATAAGTAGAGAAGATGATAAGTAGAGAAAATGATAAGTTAAAAAATTTCAAGAGAGGAGCAACGTGAAGAGGGGTGAACCAGCTTGTAGAAGCCATCATTATCCTTAAGGTATTTTTCTAGGAGAATGGTATTCCTCAAAAGATGTCATAATAGGTGTATGGCATTCAACAAAAAAATTGATTTGTAATGGATTTACTACGATGCGAATGTTTTCATTTTGTCGGTACGATTTACTCTTTTGCACTTTTGCATTTTTGTCACCATACCGCATTAGCCCATGTTTACCTCATTTATCCGGTTTTGACCTTTTTTTGTGAAAATGCTTACCAAAGGATTAAAAAAAAAATAAAATTTGCTAAATTCTTCCAATTTTTTGTAAAAGCTATCTTTTGGTGTAGTACGTTTGTGCTTTGGGCATATACGGGTAAATACTGTCGCGCGATGATATATATATATATATTGTACGCTTGCAAATTTTCGTAAAACTATTTTTAAAAACAATGCATTTATAAATATTTTCCCTTTTTTTCAAAATTGACACTGCTTAGTTAGCTAGCAATTTTTTTTTTTTTTTTTTTTCTCCCTATTTGCATTACCATAACAACCTGTTAACATAATTTCCATGTGTATATGTGAACACATATACCATACTCCTCTTTTTCTTAATATGTCTCGATTAAAATATGGGTCATTCTTAGTAATACTAAAAAGAGGAATAATTTTATTTTTTCCTTATTTAATGAGCAACTTAGCTAAAATGTCAAAGGGCGTTAAGTTCACATGGTATTATTGGCATCAGTATGCACTGCAACTTCAGAGGTATGTACGGTGAAAGACATTCAAGAAAAAACTAAAGCAGCATAAAGCAATACAAAATGGTACAAACAGTACGATATAATGAAATTTAAAATATGATAAAACATAAAAACGAAGCGAATGAGCAAAAATCAGTACAAATAACACACCACCGTTCTGGTGTTACTTCTACATAAAAATGAAGTCCTTTTTGGTATTTTTTCTCAATAATTAAGATTTATATTTAAAAAAAAAAAAAAAAAAAGTCTCTATATTGCAATAAAACAAAAAAGTTGTTTACATAGCACTTATTTTATTATATATATATATATATATTAATATATATATATATATATATATATATACAAATTTTTTTTTTACTTTTTCATTTATTTTTTATTCTTTTTCATTCTTTTTCATTCTTTTTTTTTTTTTTTTTTCTTTCTTATACACAATAATGTAGTTTTTAAAGAAATGCACAAAGGGTTAAAATTTTCATAAAATTTAACATTCTTTAAAACATTATATTATTATATATATACATATATATAGACGTACGTATATATACATATACACGTACATACATATGTAAAATTAAAACAAAAATACATAAAGATAAAAAAAAAAAATAAAATAAAACACATGTTAGGTTGAGAGATACTTGTGTAAGTTCACGATCTCTCTCTCCTTGAAGGGGCTACAATATGCGCACAACACATATGCGTATAGGCACATACATAACTATATACATGTTT
Source organism: Plasmodium brasilianum (assembly GCF_023973825.1). NCBI lineage: Eukaryota > Apicomplexa > Aconoidasida > Haemosporida > Plasmodiidae > Plasmodium > Plasmodium brasilianum. Next base: position 1,345,005 of record NC_090123.1, read on the forward strand.
CATTTTAAACTTTTGTCAAATGGAAAAATTGGCATGTTTGACAGGGTTGACAATAGTTTGCCTTATGATCGCACCTTGGCCCCTGCGTAAAGGATGGTCCTTCGAACTGTCTTAGTGCTGTCTTTTTATGAGCATCAGTAGGTACATATACGTACACACATGCAAGTATATACATATATACATGCAAGAATGTACATACATGAATATATGTTTATATATATATACATGTATATATGCACATATACACGCACACATATACGTATGTGCATATATTCACATACATGCGTTTTGCTTTCCTAAGCGCTGGAAAGTCTGGGTAAGTCCTTACCCCCCTTCTTCCTCTTCCACCTTATGCTAGCTCTCACTTTTTCTTTATCAATTTTTTCACCTTCTTATTACTTTTCATAATATTTTTGTTTTTGATATTTTTTTTGTTGAATTGTTCCTTTTTTTTGTCTACTTTTTTGTTGGCTATTTTTTTATTTGCATCTTTTGACTTAACTATTTTCTTATTTGCTCCCTTGTTGTTTAACTGCTTTTTTTGTTGTGTACCTTTATTTTTTAATTTATTTTTTTTATCATTTTTACCACTGTTTTTTTTTTTGTCTTTTGTGTTTACATTTTTTTTATGATTATTTTTATTTTTCTTTTTATCCTCTTTTTTAACATTCGATTTTTTTTTCATCTCTTTTTTTCCATTAACCATCTTTCCTTTAGCGAGTTTATTTTTTCCTTTTTTATTTTCATTCTTCTTATGTGCTTTGTTAATCAGCTTTTTCTTGACTTCCTTTTTAACATTAGAACCTTTTTTAACTACTTTATTATTTTTATTATTATGACTATTATTACCAGCACTACTTTTCTTTTTTGAGCTTTTTTTCTTCATTTTCATATCTCCAACATTTGCATTTTTATTTTTTCCTCCACCTGTTCCTCCTCCTGTAGCTGTTGATTTTTTTATCTTTTCATTTTCATTAGCTTTATTATCATCCGATCCTTTTCCTCCTTTCTCTTCATTTGTTTCATCATTTTCTTTTCCTTCTTCTTTTACATCCCCATTAACTTCATCCTTTCCTTCTCCTGTAACTTCATCATTAACTGCACCACCTTCTGCATTTGTTTCTTTTTCTTCTGCCTCGATATCCTTTTCACCTTTCGTAATAAAAGTCATAACATTGGCAGCAGATAAACTTGGCTTTACTCCAGTTTCGATAAAGGACACAATGAAATCGTTCTTTATTACTAAATGGGATCTGGCTATTTTCTCGTCATCCTTCAAACATCCAAGTTCCTTCATCAACTTTTTATCAACATCGCACAGCAACTCGAATGGCAGTTCGAGTTTATCCTTCCACTTGAGCTAGGGGGAAAAGAAGAAAAAAAATAATAATAATAAAACAAAATAAACGAAATAAACGAAATAGACAAAATGAACGAAATAAACGAAATAGACAAAATAAACGAAATAAACGAAATGAACGAAATAAACGAAATAGACAAAATAAACGAAATAAACGAAATAAACAAACGAATGGACATAAAAAATGAACACACAGATCAAGGCAAAATTAATATGAAAAAACAAAAGGAAGAATTAAACTGGCAATGTCAATACGCAGAGGCTAAACAAACGTAATGTAACGGCATAAAGGCATTATAGTCTTTTATTGTTCCTATACTTCACTATTTCTTTTCCTTTTTTTCTCCTTTTTTCCCATTTTATGTTTTTATTTTTGTGCCTACTTGATCCTCAGCACTGTCTGCAGATAATCCGTAAACAGCGTAATTGTTGCTTTTGAATTCTTCATACTTTTCTTTAAAAAGTTTAGCCTGTTCTGTACATCCAGGTGTATCGGCTTTGGGGTACATGAAAAGGACAATACCGTTCAAGTCCTTATGCTTCTCAACCTCAGTTTGCAGGTTCGTTTGTTCATTCTTTTGGTTTAACAACGCAATGTTTAAAACTTCGTCTGCTAACTTGGTGTCTGTATGAGGATACAAGAGCGAAGAAGAGAGGGGGAGAGGGGGGGGGGGAAAAAAAAAAAAAAAATGGAAAGATAATTTACCGCTTTCACCTTTGCATACTGGCAACAATATAGATGCAGATGTGCTACACGTGTGTGTGTGTGTGGGTGGGTGGGTAAGTGTTCATATGCGTATGTGTATATATGTATATGTATATATAAACGTATACACGTGTACGGAGGTATGTACGAATTACTTTTATTTCATTTTATTACACATCCTGTTTTTTCTTTTTTTTGCACTTCTTACTTTCTATCATCTTGTCCTATCGTACTAAAATTTATTTATATAATTAAAAAAAAAAAAAAAAAAAAAAATTCTACCAGTAGTATAATTCAGAATATTTCATAGATTTTAAAACAAAATATATTTTTAAAATATTTTTTTTTAGAATTTTGCAACAAAAAAGGAGTAAAAGTATTTTTATTCTTTGTACACACACATATATGTATATATATATATATATATATATATGTATATATATATGTATATATATATATAATATCTGTTACACTTTTTATTAAAAAAAAAAAAAGAAAAAAAAATTTATTTAAAAGAATTATGTTTATTATATTTTATATATAAACATGAAAAAATTTTAAGTACAAATTTTTATATATCCATATATATTCGAGAAAAAAAAAAAAAAAAAAATTCAAAGTTTAAAAAAAAATTCAAACAAATTTTTTTTTTTTTTTCTTTTTAATACGTATGTTTAAAATTATTAATTATGTAATAACTGTTTGGCAATTGTTCGGTAATTGTTCGGCAATTGTTTTGCAATATTTTGGTAATAGTTTGGCAACAGTTTTGTAATAGTTTGGCAACAGTTTGGCATTAGTTTGTCATTAGTTTGTCATTAGTTTGTCATTAGTTTGGCATTAGTTTGTCATTAGTTTGTCATTAGTTTGGCATTAGTTTGTCATTAGTTTGGCATTCGTTTGGAATTAGTTTCACATTAATTTTTCAACAGTTTGGTAATTTTATGATAACAATTTGACAATAGTTTGTCAGTTTTATAGTAATAACAATTTGTCAATTTTCTGTTGACATTTTGATGATTTTTTTTTTTTTTTTTTTTTTTTTTTTCTTCACATTTATCCTTTCATATATGAATAAATTGGTGCTAAAATATAAAGATTTAAAAAAAAAAAAAAAAAATGAGTAATATATTACGGTATACAAATTGAAAGAAAAAATGTAAAATTGAAATAATAAAAGTTGAGTAGTGCACGTATTTTTTTTTTTTTTTTTTGACAAATGTTCCATTGAGTGTCTTTTATAGCGTTTTATTTATATATTGATTTGTTTTTTTTTCAAAAAATAAAAGAAATAACTTCACATAATACATGTATATATGCTTATACAGATGAGGATGTGTGTATAACTCGTACACACGTATGGATATATACATATATATATATATATGTGCATATGGATGTATGTGCATATATATATATATATATATAAAGAATAAATTTGTTCAATTCGGGTTTACATTTTTAATCAATTTTTTGTTTTTCCTTTTTTCCATTTTTTATCATTTCCTTTTTTCCATTTTTTATCATTTCCTTTTTTCCATTTTTTATCATTTCCTTTTTTCCATTTTTTATCATTTCCTTTTTTCCATTTTTTGTCATTTCCTTTTTTCCTTTTACCAATGATTGTTAGACTTTTTCTCTGCCTATTCTTCCTTCATTTTTTCCATTAAATTATTTTTTTATAATAGAAGTGGTTTCGTCTTGCAGTCATGCAAATTTGTTACAGCATGTTATTATACTAAATCTTTGCTCTTTCATGGTAAAAGACTTTTCATTATGATGTGCTGTTCATATATATATATATATATATATATATATATATATATTTGTAAATTTGATACTATTTCGTATATGCATACGAGTTGGGGGTGAGGGGAAGTATTATATAAGTATGTACATGTGTATGCTTTTATGTGTGCGCATGTTTGTGTTTATACGCATATGTACACACACACTTAAATGCATACGTTACACACTGACTCCTTTTTTTTTGCAAAGTGCAAATAAAATTTGTTATTAATACGCATAAAAAAAAAAAAAAAAGTCGAGTATTTATTCAGCTTGGAAAATTGTAACAACTGGGTTGGAGAAAGTTCAGGTGATTTACAAACGTGTGTACACATTTGCTTAGATACATATATATATATAATATTTGTATATGCATATGTATACATATTTGTGTATAAGTATGTATATGTGTATACTTCTTCAATTTGTAATTCAAATGGGAGAAGGGTGAAAAAATGCGCACGAAATTATTTCATTTTGTTATGTGTATATTTATTTATGCACAAATATACACATATATCTGTATACATAAAAATAGGGAACACACTTAAATAAAATTAAACAAAATTATGAACAAAGTAATGCCCTTTTTTAGCGAAATAAATAATTAACAAAAGTCGACGAACTTGTACCGGCAGCAGTGTGTATATATATCTGTATATGTATCTGTATGTATATGCGTATGTGTGTGTATATGCGTATGTGTGTGTACATGCGTATGTGTGTGTGTATCTGCATGTGTATGTCTATGTATGTGTATGTATATGTCTATGTATGTGTATGTATGTGTGTGTGTGTGTGTACATATTCATATGCGAAAAGAAGTACCGTCGAAAGGGGTTTAAATATTACTAACAAAATGCTGTCTGAAATAAAACAAGACAAAAGGAGACTTATTTGGCAATCCTTTCGTTGTGCCAGTTTTCTCTCTCCTAAATAATGAATTTCTTGTTCCAAAACAAACAGTTACATTTTGGAAAAATAACTCAAACAGTTTGCACGAATAAACGGTAAAACATTTATAACATTCCCAATCCAATATACTTCAAATATTACTTCATATTTGATTAAGCCCAACAATCCTACTTCTTTCACCCAGTTAAGAGGGACATTCACAATGTTTTGAAGGAATGTGTGCAAAAATGTAGCTATGTTATTTTGTTCCTTTTTTTTTCTCTTTTTTTTTTTTTTTTTCATATTTTTCCCTGCACTGTTCATATTTTTTGCGCGCTAGAACATTTTTGGCTAGTTAGAAAACCATTCTTGGTGAATTTTTTTTTTTTATAAAAAATAGAATAACCTGCGCTGTCTTTTCAAATATAATAAAAGTGCTTACAGTTAGTAGTAAAGTTTCACTTAAAAAAAAAAAAAAAAAAAAAAAAAAGACCTCCAATAGTGCTAGTAATGTTAACAGCAATGGAAATGGAGTACTATCGTGTGCACTAATTTGACGCAAATCATAAATACGCGGGTATACAACATACATATATAACACGCGTACACCCATGTGTATATAACACGTGTACACACATACGTATATAACACGCGTACGCAAGTTCCTCACGTGTGTATTTGTATGCGTATACATAAAACTATGCAAAAGGAAAAGCTAATCCCCAAAAAAAAAAAAAGAAATAGCCTAACAAAATAGATCATTCCGAACTATTTTTTATTAAAAAAGAAAAAAAAAAAGAGTGTTATGCTCATCAAATTACATGACTTGTAACGTATTTGATTCAATGCAGCCAAGATATTCATTATTAATTGTAGCAATGGCAAACATATTGGATAAGTCATATCGTATACCTTGCAATTTTATTCGTACTGTTGTTTGCGGTTTTATGTTATAGTCTCCTGACGAAAAACAAGGGTAGTGTGTGTCTTCTGAGTACTCAAAATATTTCGGAATAGCTGTCCTCGAAATAAATATTTTTAAAGGCCCTGCCTGAGCAAAGAAGCCCAACTTATTAACGTCTGTTACGACAGCATCGAGCACCTAAAAAGGGGGGGGTGGTTAAAATAAATGAACATAAAATAAAATAAAAATAAAAGAGGATTAAGGAAATGTAAATATACGAAATGTAAATATACGAAATGTGAATATACGAAATGTAAATACAAGAAATGAAAACGGAAATCTAATGAGAACGACATCGTACCGCACGAAAATAAAAGGGAGAAAGAAATAGCCAAATAAACGTGTGACAAAGATGTAACAAAAAAGAAGCATAACGCTAACAATGAATATGAAAAAAAAAAAAAATCCTTATGAATATATAAACACATATGTACAATAATGCACACGCGACGCACTAGTCGCTTTCTTCGCGGCTTCCAATTGAACGAACTTATATATATTAGACTTACTTCATCCTTAAATGGCTTAAAAACAATAGCTTGATATTTAACCTTAACAACAATCATTCCTGTTCCATCCTGAACACGTCCAGGTTCGCTATGTATTATTCTAATAACACAAATGATATACCCATATTTTGCATTACATTGTCCTTCAACACTGTTTCTTAGCATATCTTCTATGAACTGTTGATATCTTGGTCCCAACTGACTAGGTTTTATAATGACATTTTTCCATTCCTCGATAACAAAGTACATCTTATAGGCTATCACTGTACTTTCACATATATACATATATACATATATACATATATACATATATATATATATACATATATATATACATGTGCCTATACTAGTCACTGTGAAAATTGTAACTTTAATATATATTTTTTTTTTTCTTAAATACGCGAAAAATGTTCCTTACTCCCTTTTCTTTTTTTTTTTTTTTTTTCTTTTTTGGCTAGCTTATTTTTTATAAAAAAATAAAATACTCAGTTTATCATCTCGCTCTTTTGAAAAGATTAAAGAACATGAATAAGGACTTTTTAAAAAGGTAAGAAACTATAGAGCAATGTACACTATTTATGTATTGATGTACTTATAGAATGAATTTATTCGTCCAACTCTATTAATATTGCTTTTACGCTCTTTGGTTAAAAAAAAAAAAAAAAATGTATATAATTTTGAACAATATATATATATATATATATATATATATATCATAGTAACGCTCTTAGCCAACCTATTTAAACATAAAGTGGAATTTTAGTTAGCATATTTAAGCTTTTTTGTAATAACTTTTTTTTTTTTTTTTTTTTTAAGCTTACAAAGGCTAACACCGCACGTAAGTTTTTCCTTTGCTTTCGTTCGACTGAATATATATATATATATATATATATATATATATATATATATTCACATATAGCATATACGTATGGTATATTTATATACATATACACATATACGTATGGTATATTTATATACATATACACATATACGTATGGTATATTTATATACATATACACATATACGTATGGTATATTTATATACATATACACATATACGTATGGTATATTTATATACATATACACATATACGTATGGTATATTTACATATATGTAAATGCATATGTATTAATGTGAGCCTTTTCCCATTTCAAAGGCTAAGAAAAAATAAAAAAAAAATCGATGCTACACCGTTGTTTCTCCTTCTAACTGCAGTTAATTAGTGTTCTTACATGCTTGTAAAACGTTTACGTTTACGTTTACGTTTACCACATAGTATTGAAAAAAAAAAAAAAAAAAAAAAGAAAAATAGTTAAGATCGGGAAATAGTAACAAACATTTTATTTACAATTTTTACCTTTTTCTGGGCCTTTTTAACGAATTTAAAAAGAGCATAATTCTGAACAACATAATTATGCGCGCATGTGTAGGTAGATAAATATTATAAGTAAAAGTTATGAGCATTTATATATACATATACATATTTATGACATCGTTTGGTCTGGCATATTGGTAATTACGTTAGTATATATTACTCATAGAGATGGGAATAACAGCCGGAAAATGTTGCAAATATATTAGGAAATACTTTACGAATGGACTAAAAAAAAATATATTACCATATTTTATGTACTGTAAAAATAAACCTTTTCTTATGAACTCAAAACTAGTGCAAAAATATTCCTTAGATAAGGTCCCTAAAAATGTTCTTAACAGGTTAAGGCTAAAAGATAGAGATGGGAAACGAGGAAGAATTTATGTAAACTGCCTCCGCACCCCTCCATATAGCATCGCTATTGCGGAACATTTTTTTATTATCTTTTTGACGAAAGTCATGTATACTTTTTATTTTTCACGGAAATGTCTAATCATTAAGAGTTGTTTTATTTCGAAATTTTTTTATAGGTATATACAAGACAATAGAAGGCTAAAAAATGATGATATGTAAAAAAAAAAAAAAAAAAAAAAAAAAAAAATTTAACCTATTTAAAATGATGAACAGAATATATAAATTAAATTACATAATAATTCAAAATTAATGTAATATGCAAATAAGTATAAATGATCGCATTTGTATAAGTCCAAACTACACCGTACGCGTATTTTAACAAATACGAAGAAGATTGATTGGGATAAGAAAAAAAAAATTCCGAAAGTTATGTTCTTAAAAATGTATATATTGGACATGTAGACATGTAGTTTTTATTTGAAAACTGCTAAAAAGGCAACAAGGTAATTAGTGAGAAATGCCCACATAAATTAATAGCATATGGGTGCACAGTTTAGCTGCAAATGGATCCTTATATGGGTAGTTAAAAACACAGGCACCTGTTCACATTAACCACTCCTTTCTCAGTATTTTCCTTATTAAATATTTTCGAATGAAGAAATCCATTCCTAAATATTCGACAGCTTCCATTTCAAACTTACAGTTTGTTTTATTCATTTCATGAACTTGATTTATAATGGTTGAACTATTTTTTAAATTATTGTCTTTTAATAAATTACGTATAACATTTTTTTCCTTTTTTGTTAATGCTAAAAGAGATTCTTTTGGGAACAATGTCATATCTTCTGAGCACATACCAACCCACTTAATATTTTTGCAAGAATACACGCCCTCTTCATTAGTTTTACATCCCTCTTTATAACTCAAGAAGATGCGAATACCATACGGGTCATAATCTCCAACATAGACACACTGCAGATACAAGATGAAGAAAATATACATATGTATGTAGGAGCAACTGTACATATATGAACCCTTGCGCATAGGAAAAGAGATATTAATATATGTGTATGTATATATATACATATATATATATATATGGGTGTACATGTGTATATATGGGTGTACATGTGTATATATGGGTGCACATGTGTATATATGGGTGCACATGTGTATATATGGGTGTACATGTGTATATATGGGTGTACATGTGTATATATGGGTGTACATGTGTATATATGGGTGTACATGTGTATATATGTATATACACATGTGTATGTACATTTGTATAAGGACAAGAATAAGGTAACATGGGTAACAAAGATAGGTCATATTTGATCACCTCTAAATGAAACAGATCCAAGAGTTCTCTAAGAATTTTCCTAGTGGAGTAGTCTGGAAACCCCTTTCCAGTTATTAATATGCAGGGAAGGATCTGCTTGGTGAAGGGGGTGGGGGGTAATGGTGGTGCTGTATATATGTATGTATACCGGCATATGTATATATATATATATGTATGGGTACTCGCTTGTGTATATGTGTATGTAATCATTTTTGGCACTGAATGTACAGTTCTTTATAGTACATTCCATATCTTATTTTCGCAGAGTTTCTGATAGAGGGAATACTTTTCTACTACAAGTATGTAGTGAGCCAAGCTCTCTACATGATCAACATTTAAAAGATATTCATTGATCATTAAGCCATATTCTGCAAGTTAAAAATGAAAAGACACTTAATCTGATTAAAATATTTTTGCATAGATAACTTTATCGTAAACTATATTATCTACTTTATTATCAGTTGTCATCTTTTTTTTTTTTTTTTTTTTTTGTTGTCCTATACAAATAAATATACAAATTTATTATGCATGGTATTATTGTCCAAAATATGCAATCCGTACCCATGTGACATAGGATTAAACTTTCGTTGTTTTTCCTTAGTACAAGTAACCCAGCTATACATCCTGTACAATCAATAAAAAATATCTCCAATTTCTAAAATTGTACATATAAATAATTTAAAGATATTTTTAAAAGATTGAATATCTGGAAAATAAAATATATGAACAGGAAAGATGTATACATAGCTACATGGTAATAAAAACAATAACACTCATTTCATTTTCTCCCGAGCGTATATATAGTAAAAGGTGTGAGGACAACACAACATAAAATAAAACATGTACATGTGCAGGTGGTATAATAAGCATATAGAAATTATCAGCATTTTTTGGAAAACCTTTTTCTGACGCATAAATGTTTAAGGACGATCTCGGAAATCCCAGAATATGACAAACGTCCTGAAAAATTTTGAAGGATTCATTTAATAAGTGAATTTTGTTTGAACTTACTACTATCATTAGTTGTAAGTATTGCTATGGTCACTACCATTATAATTAGTTCTATCATGCATGCTATCATTTGGTGCTATTGATACTATTGTGTTTGCCATTGAGCTATTTGGTTTTACTTTTATATGTCTGTTGGTTTGACATTGCTCATTGAATAAATTATAAAGTCTGTAATAAATTTCCCTTTGCGTGCAGCTTTTTTCCTTAATTACAAAAAAGCAGAAACAAAACAGGTGAGACAGAAATGTGAGACAGAAATGTGAGACAGAAATGTGAGACAAAACAGATGAGACTCCTATTTTTCAGAAAAATCATAAGTAGTCTGTATGCATGTATTTTTGCTCAAATGTTTTTTCATTTTGTGAAACCGTAAGGATCATGCCATTTATTAGCTCTACGACTGACAGTGCTGCGAATGAACGAAGAATATACGAAAAAAATGTAAACTGTTCCAGTAATGTAAATTGTGCCAGTAATGTAAACTGTGCCAGCTGTATCAACGACACTTCGAATGTACACACATCGGGGAAGATAAAGAATGAAAAAAAAAAAAAAAAAAGAAACATACTTCTGGACAACTTCACTAGTTTCTTATCGAAAAGGGCAATGGAATGTTTCTTTTCAGAATTGTTTTTAAAAATGTCAACATTAATACATAACAACCATGAAACTATGTGAAGAACAAAGTCCTCAATTGCTGCATAAAAACAAAGTTGATTAAGAACGATTATTTTATAAAAAAGTTATATTTTTTTCAAAATTGAAAAAAAAGAAAAAAGAAAACATATTAACCTTCAAAAATGGTATTTTTATCTATAGAATTATAATTCATCGTTTAGCAGAAAAGACAAAGTCATTTGTTTGTTTGTTTTTTTAAGAAAGGGTAAAGATGCTTAACAAAAACAATTCATGCAAAGGAAACTGTTCTACAAGTGTCTGCCGATGTATATATACATATATATAACTACCCATGTATATATGTATATATACATATATCTACCTATGTATGCATATATATATATATACATATACACACACAAAAAAGAATTAATATATGTATACATATGTACATATAAGCAAAAAATTATGAAAATAAAAAAATAAAAAAAAAAGCGATACCACCTACCACAATATACTCTAAATGTATGTACAAGTCATGCATAAAATTGAAAAAAAAAAAAAAAAAATAAATTTCACATAGAGCTTTTTATTACTAATAAAAGTTACAAGAGTACTAATTTTCATATTGTTTACACTAATATATAAATGTATAATACCAATACTAATATACATATAATTATGTTAATAAAGGTTTGTTTGCTTCATTATGCTTAGGAATTCCTCTTGACTAATTTCTCCATCCATGTCTTTGTCAAACTCGTCAATCATGGCTTGTAATTCATCATCGGATAGGTTTTCCCCCTATACATATATTCACACATATATATGTGCGTATGGGTGTGTATGTTTAAATGAAGAGGATAACAAAATTGAAATACATAATTTGTGTGCATTCTTTTACAATATCTTTTTTCTTTTGTTTTTTTTCTTTTCTTTCTTTTTTTTTTTTTATTCTTTTCTCTGCATTTTTCTTTCCTTTGTCATGTCTCACCAGTTCTCTGGATACTCTTCTCAAGTTTTTTAATGAAATTTTCCCTGCAAAAATTATTTATGAAAAGGGAAAAATAAACAACAATAACAGCAGCAGCAGTAGCAGCAGTAGCAGTAGCAGTAGCAGTAGCAGCAGTAGCAGTAGCAGCAGTAGCAGTAGCAGTAGCAGTAGCAGTAGCAGTAGCAGCAGCAGTAGCAGTAGCAACGATAACTACAACTACAACGACAAAAAGGAAATCATATTAGCTGCTTTCACAAAATGATCATATGTTGTACCATAGAACAAAAAAACTTGTCCTTATGCAAAAAAAAAAAAAAAAAAAAAAAAAAAGCCCACACACATATACACCCACCACGCCATAAACACACGAAACAACTATGCACCTACTCATTCTTAATAAATAATATTACCCGTATCGTCATCATCAAATAGTTTGAAAGCTTTTATTATTTCTTCTGTTGGATCCCTATCACTAATTTTCTGCGTCACTACGAAAAAAAAAAAAAAAATGAGAAATAAAAAATGAAAAAATAAAAAATGAGAAATAAAATATGAAAAAAGAAAAAATGAGAAATAAAAAATGAAAAAATAAAAAATGAGAAATAAAATATGAAAAAAGAAAAAATGAGAAATAAAAAATGAAAAAATAAAAAATGAGAAATAAAATATGAAAAAAGAAAAAATGAGAAATAAAAAATGAAAAAATAAAAAATGAGAAATAAAATATGAAAAAAGAAAAAATGAGAAATAAAAAATGAAAAAATAAAAATGGAAAAAGGAAAAAAAAAATACATTGCTTGTACATGTAAAAATGCAAAACTGCCATATACACGAATTTAAATGCCCAGTTTTACATGATATGCAAATAGCGACAAAAACGAAGAGAAATAAATTTATAGTTCTCTAATTTTGTTTAGTTTTAAAGATCGAGTAAATTGTATTTATTATCTGGTTTTTATATATAAACATATATAAGCTCATTTAATCAATATCCTATTATGCATTATTGTTCATTTGTTTGTTTTACTAATGTCCAAAAAATCATTGTAGTCTATGTATCCAGAATTGGTTTTGTCATATTCTCTCATTAACTCTATAACATCTGCTTTTTTTATATCAAATCCAAGAGCTCGTATAGCTACCTAAAGTAAAGTAATGAAAAGACATAACAAGTAAAAATCAAAAAATTATCGTAAAGAAATATTTACATACTGTTACATTTTTCGCTCAAACTATAACAAATGAAGAAGTAAAAACAGTTACCATATAGCAAAATAAAAAAAAAAAAATAAATAAAATAAAATAAAAAAACGGAGGTAAACAAAATGGGTAAAATAAATAAATAATAAATAAATTATTAATATAAAATAAATAAATTATTAATATAAAATAAATAAATACATAAATTATCCCCTTTTCAAACTATTCTCAAGTGTACTTAGCAAGTCAGAAAACACCATTAACAAAAATGCATATAAAAATAAAGCTTCATACCTTCAGTTCATGATAATCGATTTTCCCAGTTTTCTCTGTATCGAATAAATCAAAAGCTTCTTTAATTTCATTTTTCTGTTCATCCGTTATTTCATTTCTACCCCTTCTCCTATTACTACTTATGGGTCTATTGGTAATTGCTCTTGGTGTGAAACTCGTAACTTCGCTTTTTCTATTAATCATTAGCTTGTAATAAAAAATATAAAAACTAAAACAGGGCTAAAAAATGTTTACACGTATGTACATATTATATATACAAATTTACTAACTATATATTGTGATGGGCAAAATAGATATTAATACTATAAATTATCTAAAAATAAAAATGTGTATAATAATGGGTGAAGTGTAATATGGAAAATAGAGAATTAGCTCTTTATCATAAATGCTATTGTAGTTCAAATTGGGAAAAAAAAAAAAAAAAAAAGGAAATTTACTTTTAAATATCAAAAAGGGAAATAATTAATATTACCCTTTTTTCTGTTAGCTATAAATGTATATATTCTTAAACAATTTATGTAATGCATAAAAGTTTGTATGTTTATATATTGGTATATGGGTGTATATGTGGATATGTGCGTGTATATGTGGGTATGTGCGTGTATATGTGGGTATGTGCGTGTATATGTGGGTATGTGCGTGTATATGTGGGTATGTGCGTGTATATGTGGGTATGTGCGTGTATATGTGGGTATGTGCGTGTATATGTGGGTATATATGCGAATTTACTGCTAATATGCGAATATATATGTATATATAAAGGCAAAAAAAAAGAAAACGCAAGGCCTACTAAAAAATAAAATTGCAATAAAAATCAATTTATCCCATATGCTTCCTTTTTAAAGATATTTTAAATCAAAAAAAAAAAAAAAATTTGTACGTGTTAATACAATGGAAAACATAATCCCTTCAACGCACGAAATAATTTTATATCTACGAGGAGTGTGTATTTTAGGAGAAAAAAATAAAATAAAATGAAGTGGTATAAAATGACGTAAAATAAAATGAAGCAATATAAAATACAGTAAAATATGATAAGTTAAAATAAAATAAAGTGAAATACAATAAAGTAAAATATGATAAGTTAAAGTAAAATAAAGTGAAATAAAATAAAGTAAAATATGATAAGTTAAAGTAAAATAAAGTGAAATAAAATAAAATAAAGTGAAATAAAATAAAGTGAAATAAAATAAAGTGAAATAAAATAAAATAAAGAGAAATAAAACTAAGAGAAATAAAATTAAGAGAAATAAAATTAAGAGAAATAAAATAAAGAGAAATAAAAGTATAATAAAAAAAGATATGCATAAGTGTAAGCAGGTACTTTCAAAAAAAGGCACACTTAACAATTAAGCATTAACCAAAGGAAAAACATTTAAAGTTGAATAATTACTCGTCGAGTTAAAACATTCAAAATGTATATGGGATACATAAACAATATGTTTTTAATTGCAATGTAAACGTAAATTATCCTCAGTGCAAATATTAATAGGTGTAAATGTGTACATTATTAATATTTTTGCAAACTTTCACAATGAGAGAAAAAATCTTTTAAATAATTTTCCCTTCAATGGATTTTTTCAAAATTCGACATTATCGGTCCATAGGCTAGTGCATTTATAGGTATGCATATATGTACCTATTTATATATATATATCAACTATTATGCCATGGAAAATGGTAATACATTGCACGTTGGAAAAAAATAAATAAATAAGAGAACATATAATAAATAAAAGAACATATAATAAATAAAAGAACATATAATAAATAAAAGAACATATAATAAATAAACGAACAAATGAAGGTGCAAGCTTTACCATGTTGGGACAGTTTGACGGAAAAAAAATAATTAAATAATGGTGAAAAGAGCGTAATTTATCAACTACAACATTTCTTTTCATACTTACTGATTATCACACCGTAACTGTTCTACGTGTAGAATTACACATTAAAATATTTTTAATCCATTAGCTAACTTTTTTAGAAATTAAAATTCTTTTTTTCAGAGCGTTTTAATTTTATGTAGTCATTATATTACATTCTGCCGTGAAATTTTTGAAAAATGGTGAACGAAGAAATGGGGGGGCAAAAAAAAAAAAAAAAAAAAAGAATTGGACAAAAATTTCTGAACTGCTCATAAAAATGTGAAAATAATATGAACTTGCAATAAATAAATAAATAAATAAAAATATATAAGGATACACATATGTATATAACACATATATACTTATTTAATGCACATTTAAATTCGCGTACAATCGCATAATGACCACATGTATTGGTGTACTCTTCTTATCGTATTATTCCAATTCGGTGTATCTCTTCAATTTTTTTTTTTTTTTTTTTTTTTTTTTTCTCTTCCTTTTTCTATGGTTTTAAGTCTTTCTTTAAGGGTCCATAATATTTGATTTTTTCTTCACTGGTTTGGAATCTTCCATGGCCTATTTTGGATGAAGTATCAATAAATTTAAGAGCAATTTGAGCTACGGCATCTCTTGACACTTGTGGTACCAATGTTTTTCTCAAAGTAATGGGTCTTTTCTTTGTTCCAGCTACACAACCTTTTAATAAAATAAAATCTTCATTTACAATACCATAATGTGGAAAGCCACCCATAGGAGTAATTTTTTTTTCTGTAATATCAGCATCCGTGGATGCACTATTTTTATCTTTTTTTAAACCAATACGATAAATTTTTTTATTTCTTTCTGTTCTATGAAAATATCCTTTCTGACCATGTCTTGGTACTTGAAATTGAACTCTAGCTGGATGCCAAGCACCTATACAAGCAACTTTTCGTAATCCTCTGTGTGTTTTTCTTGGTAATCTTTTTACTCCATATCTACTAACAACACCTTTTGTACCATGCCCTTTTGTAACACTGATAACATCAATCATCTCGTTGTCATTAAATACAGTGGATACAGGTAAATTCTTTTCTAATAAATCCTTAACGAAATTGATCTTCTCTTTCATTGTACCTCCATTTATCTGAATCTCCATAATATGTGCCTTCTTCATACGTAAAGGAGTTTTTGATGGTTGAGTATGACAAACAGCTCTAAGTATGGTGCAATATTTTTCTAATCTTTTATAAAGTAATTCTTTTGTCGACTGGGGAATATTTAAACTTTTTGTAAATGCTTTCTTATCACTATTATACCAATTTTTATAATACCTCCTTCTAAACTCATCGGATACATGATTAGCCCATACTGTAGTTAATATTCTTAATCCTTTGGGTGTTTCTCTATATCCTATCATTCCAACAACAACCATTGGAGCACATTCAATAATTGTGCATGCTTCAACAATTTCCTTTTTGTGTAGTTTTGATCCTGGTTTATCCACTTCTCTTACGATATGTGTCATACCTGCCTTATACCCCAAAAAGGCAGTGAAATGAGGAGGCTTTTCCTTATCATCCTTTGGAAATGATCTTATCTTACCCCTCATTCGTTTACATCTTTTTCTTGGCAAAAAACCCAACGACCCGTGGCGTGGTCTTTCAAACTTACGGTGCGACATCTTTTATTGTATCGGGCGGGGGGGATAAGTCAAGATATGCGTAAATAAATACGTGTATAGAAATATATATATATATATATATATATATATATATATATATATGTACGTATATGCGTATGGGCGTATGCACTCAAGTACTAGGCGTGCTTACTGAAAAATATCGCTTGTGGCGTTATAAAATATATACCTTATCGTCGAAAAAAGGGAAAAAAATTGAAACAACAATGTAAATGTATACGCAAAAGTATATATAATTGTATATGCAAAAGTATATATAATTGTATATGCAAAAGTATATATAATTGTATATGCAAATGTATATGTAATTGTATATGCAAATGTATATGTAATTGTACATGTACACGTATACATATAAATAAAAATGCAAATACAAATAAAAAATGATATAAAAAAAACTGGAGCTACCTTTCTATTTGCTATACGTAACTACAAAACGAATTTACTCAGCTTGTTGTGCTAAATATATATATAAAGCAATAAAAATAAAATAAAATAAAAATTTCTCTATGTCATAATTTCTTCAAAAAATCTGTTAACGGATCATATTTCGTGCAAAAAGGTAAAAATCGCCATGCAGCAATAATATCACATATATGTATGTAAAATATATATATATATTTATATATATATTTATATATATATATTTATATGTACATATTTATATATACATATTTATATATACATATTTATATATACATATATATATATTTTTTAATTTTATTCAACAAAATGCACAAAATTTAATAAATTGCGCTTAGTGAAGCATAAATGTACGCATTATATATGTAGGTATAAAAGGCTTGTACCGTTTTTGTATATCAGAGCAAAAAAAAAAAAAAAGTAAAACAGTACTCACTTAAATTAGAAATTTATAATTAAGCTGTAACATATAGGATATAAAATATAAGCTGTTCTCTTTTTTTTTCGCCATATATTACTTTTAATACCAACCTTATAGCGCTTATACCATATATACATAGTTAAGTACGCACATAGGGGGGTCGTAATGTCCGTGAAGAGTATTTTCACCTCCACAATACTAAAACTGCAAAATAAAATCCAATTTATTTTGTTTTTTTTATTAATTGATGTTTAGAAACGAAAAATAATTGTAAATGAACACCTGTATATATATATATATATATAAATATTATATATATGTACATATACATATATAAGAATATATGCACATGTTCATATTTATAGATATTTTATGAACAGTTTTTTAAGTGAGGCCAGCTATTTCTCAGTACATTTATCCATAAATAAAAAAGTAAGTACTACGCAGTTTTTCCTCTTAAGGCTCTACAAATAATTACTATCAAGCGGAACACAATAATTTAAAATTAGTAGTTGTTAAAGAGTTATGCGTAAATACACGCTTAAGAATAAGCGCACACGCACTTTTTGTATGCGCTTTTATACATATATTTACCCACGTAGTATACAAAAAAAATATGTACATAAATTATATTGCATAAATTATATATATATATATATGTATATATTTTTATTTTTCTCTTAGAGTTTAGAGTGTAAAGTGCATCATAAATATTCAGCTTGAAACAATTAATAAAAAATAGTGAAATGAACAAATTAAATAATTAAATAAAAATGGTTTTCTTGTTAATATTAAAATATTCCTTTTACTTGACTATCACATTTTTAAAAAATAAAAAAGAAGGAAAAGTTTAGCATAAATAAATAATTTTATTTTCGTTCTAGCCGACGCTAATATTAAGTCAAAAAGGTATCAAATGAAATTATACCTAAATTTTAAAAAATGTTAAACGTATGTATGTATGTATGTACGTATGTATGTATGTATGTATGTACGTATGTATGTACGTATGTATGTATGTACGTATGTATGTATGTATGTATGTATGTATGTACGTATGTATGTACGTATGTATGTATGTATGTATGTATGCAAGTATATATTATGTATATACGTATGCACGTATATATTATGTATATACGTATGCATGTACATATTATATATGTGTGTATTTATGTTTGTATGTACATGTTTAATTCAACAGAGTATCACATACTTGTTGTTAATTTATTATGTAAAGTTGTTTTAGAGGTAAATTTAGGGGAGGTTACGTAAAATAAGAGGATTTTTTTTTTGTCGAATTCGGTCTTCTTGTACTTTAACGAGTATACACATGTATGCACGTAAGTATGTAAGCATATATACATATATATATATTGGAATGGGTATGTATTGCAACGTCAAGGGTTCTGTCTCGTTTCTTTTTTCGGAAAAATTGTTCATCTTGTGGCTGAGTTAGCACAAGAAGTTCAAGTTTTTTTCCGATGACTTTTATTGTATAGCGTAAAGATATTATTTAGCCAAATTAAAAAAATAAAAAGAGAAAAAAAAATAAAATAAAAAAAAAAGCATCATTGCAAAGTACTGTATTACTGCAAATACTTGAAAAATAGATTTAAAAAAAAAAAAAAAAAAATGTGTTCCACAATTTTGCAACGTTGAAGGCCCATTATCTTATTTTTATGAACTCTGAGGTGTACGCATTCCCATTTTTATTTACATTTTGGGCATATAAATAGAACTAGAATGCTTTTTTTAAAAAAATCGCTTGTCTTCATCTAAATGGTTTAATTAAGCATAATACATAACGAGCTACTTTCCTTTTTCATTAAAATAAGCTACATTTGCCTTCTTTTTGTTAGTTTAAAAAAAAAAAAAAAAAAAAAAAAAAAAAAGTGTAACTACATAAAAGGACATCCTTTTCGAAATGTATTCCTTTTTTCTTCTTCTCTTTTTTTTTAATAAAAGCATGTTGAACTATTATGTACATTTTTCCTGTCCTACTTAGTGGAACTATGGGTAGATAGAAAATATAATACGAATTTTATTTTAATTTATTTATGTTAAATTTTTTTTTTTTTTTGTTTTTATAATTTTGGCATATTCAAATTTTGCATTAACACGAGAAAAATATTCCTTGCATCATTTTTGTTTACGCTGTACATTAAGGCCTACATTGTCAAGCGCGATAATACGTGCATTAATGCGTACGTGCATGTACGTGTACATATACACATATACAGACACACTCACACTCACACTCACACTCACGAACATACGTGTTCTCTTCCCCCCTCCTCGTGTACGTCCACACCAACTTGCAAAAGAACCGAGAAAAATTGAATATATACCGCACAGATAAAAAAATGAAAGAGACCAATAACTCTGAAAAGGAAATTAGGCAAATGCTGCCAGTAATGGTAAAGATTTACATAATTTTATAAATTAAAAAGGTAAAATAAAAAATATGATGGCATCTGTTCTTACTAATCATTTTTATTATACCCCTCTGTACTTTATAGTTAATAGGTTTGGTAACCCTAGTTATGTACACCATATTTGTAACTGTAATGGATGATATATATAAAAGCATAACAAAGCAATGCAAAACAAATGAGAAGATAACAATACAAAAGAGAAAACTCCAAAATTTGCATGCATAGGGGAAGTATAGAAATATGTTCACCCTTACCAGCGATCAATTCTTCATTGCACAAACATATTTTCATATTTTTAATTCAAAAAACCGGTGTATTAGTTTTATTGCTTGGTCTTGCTGCAAATTGATGTCGAGCAGCAGTACGTTGATAAGAATCTATTTAAAGAAGGATGTGCTAAACTAGTAACTTGTACAAAAATACATGAGCATGTACAGGCGTCTGAACGAGGGGAATCCTCATATACGTTTATTTCCCTTTTTGACTTCGATTTTGATGTGTTGACTTTTTATTTTTTTCCATTTTACACTTTATTTTTCCCTTTATTTTTTATTTTATTTTATACTTTATTTTTCCCTTTATTTTTTATTTTATTTTATACTTTATTTTTCCCTTTATTTTTTATTTTATTTTATACTTTATTTTTCCCTTTATTTTTTATTTTATTTTATACTTTATTTTTCCCTTTATTTTTTATTTTATTTTATACTTTATTTTTCCCTTTATTTTTTATTTTATTTTTTAATTTTAATTTTTTTTTTTATCCCATTAACAGTTCACTTGTTACTCTTTCTGATGATATGGTCGTTTTATAAAACGTATAAAGTGAACCCAGGTGTAGTGCCCGGTACCTTTCAGTGAAAAAAGAGTAGACTACCGAGGTCTTTTTTTTACTTACAACATACTCAACTATACTGTTTCCGATTTTTATATTCGAATAAACTATGATACTTTTCTTTATTGTTGTCCTCTTGACAGACACCTACGAGTGGAAAGTAGATCCGGATATTAATCGAATAAAAGAGAGAGAGAAGACAGGTTATTTTCGACACGTTCGAACGTAACGACTGTTGTTCATGCGTTTGAATCGATTCTTAGTTATATTTATCGTTCATTGTTTATTGCCCATTGTTCAATGCTTATTGTTCATTTTTCACTGTACATTTTTCATGCTTTATTGCTTTTTGTTTATTTCCTTTTTCTGTGCAATTTTTGGGGCTGTTACTGATGATGTATGTGCACTGTAGGGACTTTTATAATCTCCCGCCGTATTGTATTTCTCCTATTTTTAATTCTACGAATTAAGTTATATGTATGTACATGAATATGTACATATATATATATATATATATATATATATATATATGTGTACACGTACGGGCGTATAATTTCTCTTTGACCTTATCCCCCAGGGGAATTGCGCTATTGCCCGCACGAGAAGAAGTACAAACCAGACCGAGCCCATTACTGCAGGTTATTATTGCATTGTTAGTTAGGGATCTTTTCATTTTTAGCAAATTGGGGGGGTTCATTAAAAAAAAAAAAGAAAAATATGCGTAAAATAAGTATAAAATGGGAATAAAATGTGCATACATACGTGTCCATATACTTATGTATATATTACACTTTTCCAGGGCAATTAAAAAGAACGTGCTGAAGATGGACCACTACTGCCCATGGGTAAAGGAGTATATATTTTCTATTTCCTTTTTTATTCCTTTTTGGCAAAATTGCGCTTTCGCATCCATCTAATATGAGCGTTTCATAAGCTACAAAAAAAAAAAAAAATAAATAAAAACAAAAATAAATAAATACATATATACTTGAGAAAAAGAAAATACCTCTTCACTTATAATGTTCTTGGTCTTTTTTTTTTTTTTTCGAATAACAAAAATTATACATTTTGTATTATTCCAAGTTACAGTGCCTCCATATAGTGTGTGTCTGTTTATGCACTTGTTACTTCTTCTTTTAAAAAAAAAAATAAAATAAAATATATAAAATAAACACATGAATGTACACATTACCATATACATAAACGTGCACGTGCTCTTACTACAACATCCCCAAACACTTGCAGGTTGCAAACTGCGTTGGATTTTACAATTACAAATTTTTTTTGTTGAGTCTTTTTTACGCGAATTTCTGCTGTTTTTATGTCGAGATAAATTGCTACTCCTCCTTCCCCAACTTTTATTCTAACCCTAATGTTCTCTTCAACGACGTTTTCTATTTGTTCCTGGAGATGGTCCTAGCTGTCGTCATTTTGCTGTAACCAATTGCATTCCTTTACTTTAATTCATAGTTCTATACATCCAAATGATAGGCATAATATGCTCACGTGTATCATACATTAATACAATTTTATACATGTACATATGGTGCATAACACGTACACACACTTATCTATATATATGTATATATATGCATATAAATATTTAAACGTCGACTCCTGATGGTAAAGAACTATTTTTCCATTGCTGCTTTTTCTGTTCAGAATAATTTTCCCCTTTTTCCTTTTCCACTTGTACCTGACGGCAAAAAATTATACAACCCTGGAATTCTGCGTTGTTAGCATTTTTTTATTTTTCGTTTATGTTGTTATATATAGTCAGTCAACTCACTTTCTATGTAAAATGAATAAATAAAATTTTCCTTTTTTTTTTTTATTCATCCATCCATTCATCTATTCATCCATTCATCTATTCATCCATTCATCTGTTCATCCATTCATCCATTCATCCATTCATCTGTTCATCCATTCATCTGTTCATCCATTCATCCATTCATCCATTCATCTGTTCATCCATTCATCTGTTCATCCATTCATCTGTTCATCCATTCATCTGTTCATCCATTCATCTATTCATCCATTCATCTGTTCATCCATTCATCCATTCATCTGTTCATCTGTTCATCCATTCATCTATTCATCTGTTCATCCATTCATCTGTTCATCTGTTCATCCATTCATCTGTTCATCTGTTCATCCATTCATCTGTTCATCTATTCATCCATTCATCTGTTCATCTGTTCATTGTTCATCTGTTCATCCATTCATCTGTTCATCTGTTCATCCATTCATCTGTTCATCCATTCATCTGTTCATCCATTCATCCATTCATCTGTTCATCTGTTCATCCATTCATCTGTTCATCCATTCATCTGTTCATCCATTCATCTGTTCATCTGTTCATCTATTCATCCATTCATCTGTTCATCCATTCATCCATTCATCTGTTCATCTGTTCATCCATTCATCTGTTCATCCATTCATCTGTTCATCCATTCATCTGTTCATCCATTCATCTATTCATCTGTTCATCCATTCATCTGTTCATCCATTCATCTGTTCATCCATTCATCTGTTCATCCATTCATTTATTTATTGTTTCAGATTGGACAAAGGGATAAGCGAAATATGTACGACTTGGGGGTGGAGGAAAACTTCAAGCAAGTTCTGGTGAGATATGTCGATGAGCGTTGAGCAATATACATATATATACATATATATATATATATATATATAAACATACAGTTATATGCTCTATGCACTGCGCGCATCCATACATATGTATACCTCTGCATACACATTTATGACTACCATTTTCTTACATCTCCCCTCTTCTCTGTGCCTTTTCCAGGGTGATAACATTCTGCTATGGTTTCTGCCAGTTGGTCGACCTAAGGGAGACGGGTTGTTCTTCGCTACATTCGAAGCTGTAGGTAATAATTTTTTTTGAAGAAGGAGGGAACACTTCACATGATCGAATATATACATATATAAACATATGCACATAGCACAAATATAGCAATTCAGTGCATGTATGCCAAACAGGGGCTTAAATGTAGATCCCTTGCATACGTTTGTGTTGTTTAGCATTCTTCATTGTACATACGTACATCCGCACATACATACATCCGCACATACATACATACATATATTAACAGCTGATATTTATATGAACCCTTTAATTTCCCCAATGAGTAGGAGATAAATAAGTACACTAAAGTGAGTTGAGTTGTCAGATTAGCAGGATATACATTATGTCATAGTTTACCTTTTTTTTTTTTTTTATTGTTCATTGTCTCTACTTAATTTTTTATTTTTATAATGTCTTTCCCCCTTCTTCCTCGTATCGTATGTATACTCCGTTTTTTGCTGCACTTTTTGCTGGGCTTATTCTTCCTTTTCTTTTTTTCTTCTTTTCTTTTTTTCTTCTTTTCTTTTTTTCTACTTTTCTTTTTTTCTTCTTTTCTTTTTTTCTACTTTTCTTTTTTTCTTCTTTTCTTTTTTTCTACTTTTCCTTTTTTCTTCTTTTCTTTTTTTTTTTCTCTTTTTTTTTTTTTTTTTTTTATATGAGAGGAGTTGCTAATTGGCAAAAGGCTATGGATTATTGTCAATTCCCAAGCGGCTTCATTTTTTTTTTTTTTTTTTTTTTTTTTTTTACCCCCCTCTAATTTATCTGTCACTGAGCTTTTTTAATTTTGCAAAAATCTGTAAAAACAAAATATAGAGAAATTTTTTATTTTTTAGTGGTTATAATAAAAAAAAAAATTTTAAAAAAGGAGTAAAACTTTGTCAATTGAGCAATGGTAGTAATACGGGAATTTGGCAGCTTGAAATTTTGACCGATTGGACTTTAAACTGTTCGACCGATAAACTAGTGAACTGCTAAACTGATGAACTGATGAACTGATAAACTGATAAACTGCTAATCTGCTAATCTGCTAATCTGCTAATCTGCTAATCTGCTAATCCGCTAATCCGAGTTCCATATAACGTACTGTACTTCCAATCATGGAGGGCCTCCAGTTCTTCTTACAAATAATGACGTATTAATCTTGAGTATAAACAAACATATAACTTATGATAGTACACCACAATGAATTATGTAAAACTGTCCTTGCATTCTTACCCTGTCAAGTAATAGTGAAATTTTTTTTTTTTTTTTTTTTTTTTGTTACCTTTTTTGTTACAATATATTTGTACGGGCTTAATATACTCGTTTGTTTTAAGATGAAACGATATACACAAAGCGGCCGCTTATGTGGGTTTACCTGCGTGTGCTTATGTACATATATATAATGCGTATTGTGCATGCATGAATGCATGTATATGTGTATGCAGGTGTGGATAAATATATACAAGTATGCATTATTTTTATTATAATTTTTTTTTTTTTTCCCCGTCTACGTGATTCCCCTAAAGGTGCTATGGAAAAACATACAAAGTATCAAACACTTTAAAACTTAAAGGAATAGGTTTGAAGAGTTTGGACGAAGAAGAAATACGAAATATCTTTAAGAAACTTGACATAAGATGTATGGCTTACTTAGTTGACAAGGAAGACATCATATACTTGGAATTTTACAAAAAGAAGGAATGCTCGCAGATATTTAGCTTTTTCAATAAAGTAATGAAAAGAAAGGAAAAGGAAAGAAAAAGAAAAGGAAAAAAGACAAAGGAGAGGGCAAAAAGAAAAGAACGAAAGCAAATGAGTAGTTCTTAATTTTCCCTCATCTCCCCCTAACATAGCAGATATGTATATATGTCCGTCCATGCCATTATATATATATATATATATATATTATATATATATATATATATATATATATATATATATATATGTATATATACATGTTGTACATTTAACATGTGTGTTATGTGTAGATTGAAGGTATACACACACAGACACACATAATATTAAACTCTCTTTTTTTTACTGTTACACAGGATTTGCGCTACAGTAAACAACCGCTTTATTTTATTATACTATTATATATATATATATATATATATATATATATATATATTTTTTTTAGTCCATGCAGAATGCTGTATTGATGAACAACATAACTGTTAAAGCAGAATATGTAAACATAAGATATAATGTTAAAGAAGATGCTCCTAGTGTGTATGTAAAGGATTACACTGTGTTAACCAGATGCAGCAGCGATGGTATTTCCATTTATAACGATGCAATTGATCAGAAGCATTCTGATGAAATTATTCGAAATTATGAAAACGAAAGTTGGCTTAAGTACACAAATAATAATGGTAATGCTTCCTTCATGTTAGTGCAGATAACCAGATGGAACAGCATCACACGAGCGTGCACTGTTAGGTTAACCACATGCACTCCAGTTTTTACAAAATACAAAACTACCACAAAACGTATTCTAAATTGTCCCTCATTTTGTTTTCTTTTTTTTTTTCTTTCCTTTTTTTTCATTTTTTTTTTTTTTTTTTTTTTTTTTTTATTTCCTCTAACTCCTTCTGTAGAGATCAACGTGGGACATTACTTTTGTCGGAGTACACCGAACAAAATTTATAAGTCTTACTGCATTAAGGAATTTACAGCATTTTTTTCTCCTGAGTTTTTAAAGCATATTATAAGTTTATTAAATAATAAACAACCTAATCAGGTTTCCATTTTGAAATGTCATACCAAAAAGTCTATCGAGTACGTCATCGAGTCGAGTTACATATTTGAGGTAATCTCTTAGAGGAGGGAAAAAAAAAAAAAAAAATATATTCCTATACATATAAATATACATATACATATACATTTATTTATATTTATATTTATATATACAGAGGGGTAAGCGAGCAAATGAGTACACCGTCGAATAAACAAGCTAATATGTAGACTAAATAAATATACCTTTACTACAAAATGTATAGAACACACATATGCTCTATTTTATTCTTTTCTTACAGGATGAAATAGCCTTCTTAGTCCTACACAACGAATTGCCAATGTCCTTCCTTGATATCATGAATGGTATGAACAGTTCTGGTCCTAAGAACTCGTGGCGCATACAGTATGTCCACGGTTATACACACATGTATGTGAGGGGGACTGTGCATATGATTATAAGTATATGTATGCATATGTGTGTATGTGTGCATATATGCATATGTGTGTATGTGTGCATATATGCATATGTGTGTATGTATGCTTATTTGTGTATGTATGCATATGTGTGTATGTATGCTTATTTGTGTATGTATGCATATGTATGTGTGCGCATATATGCGTATGCTCGTAGACATCCCCCCCAATTCAACTGCATCCCACCCGCAGAAAGAAAAATAAACTTGTTAATGCCAAAAAATGCCTTGCTCAGAATTAAAGGCAAATTGAGATATGAATTTCTATTCGGAGTTCCAAAGAAAAAAACAATAAATCTGGAAGACACAGTAATGCGTAAATTTGCTCAATTGTTTGCTGCAGTGTGTATGCGATGGAAAAAGGGAAAGCAGTCAGCATTCACTTATATGTGTATGGGCGTATATATGTGCATGTGTATATATATGTACATGCGCATATATACATATATGTGTACGGGTATGTATATATGTGTATTCGTGTGTATATGATTATACGCACTCGTTGCAGGTTGTAGACCGAAAGGACAGCTTCTTACTCATTTTTCGATATATCAACGAAAACAACTTAAAAAATATGTTAATTCAAAATAGCTACAAAAAGGAGATTATTAAAGACGAGAAGCAGGAAAAAACGTGTATCCCAATAAATGTAAACGATTACACCTCTGATAGTTTGGAAAAGACGTACGTCCTTGATGTTTACAATCAAATAGCTCAACATTTCTGTTATACCAGGTACTTAGAAGGGGAGAAAGGAAAAGACTACATATGTTTCTTAGTACACACATGCACACATACACAGGAACATATACGTGTGTGTATACATTCTTATGTACATGCAAACGTGTCTTCTCCTCTTTGTTTATATAAACCCATTTTGACAGATACAAATCGTGGAATAATGTGGAGAATATTATTAATGAAGAAAAGGAAGGTAATGTTATCTTAGATGTTGGTTGTGGAAACGGAAAGAATGTAAAAGGATCATGTAAATATTTTTTTATAGGTTTAGATTTTAGCTATTATTTATTAAAATTAGCTCAGAGAAAATGTAACACGGATTTATTTTTGGCTAACTGTGTTAATATACCCTTAAAATCAAGTAAAATTATTAGAATGCCTTTTGATTGTTTGGCATTTGACGTTGGAGCAGCTATATTTTTTTGAGATTCTCTCTCTGTTGTTCTTTCCCGTGTTATGTTATTACTTCATTGGATTATTATTACATTATGTTATTATTATAATTTTTTTTTTTTTTTACCATTCAGGCGTAGCCGATCTATGCATCTCTGTGGCGGTTATCCATCATATTGGCACGCACGAAAAGAGGTAATTGAAGAATTAGGGAAGAAAACTAGAAGCATATAATACACTGTTCATTTTGTTTATTTTGCCCATTTTGTTCATTTTGCCCATTTTGTTTATTTTTTTTGCGTAGAAAACGAGCTGTGTCCGAGATGGTACGATGCACCAAAATTGGCGGAAGGGTTTTAATATACGTTTGGTAAATAAGGAAAAACAAAAAAACATAAATTAAATACAGTTAAATAAATAAAAAAATTGAATAAATAAATGAATAGTTTGCGTAAATATGGAAAACTGCACCTCCATCAATCACGCGAGCAAACGCGGTTTATGATTGTAAATTTAATCCTGCATCCGATGGTTAAATTGTTCCCCTTTTTTACCTTACCATGTTATCATTTGATATGTTTATTTTTTGTATTTCTGGTTGTACTACTTAGCAGTTTGCTTGGCAATTTGCTCATCTTTTTTTTTTTGTTTTTTTGTTTTTTTGTTTTTTTTGTTTTTTTTTGGGTAGGGCTTACGAGCAGCAAGAAAATGTGGTTGGAAACAGGAAATTCGATTCCCAAGATAGTAAGTTAAAAGATGTAGCTATAAGAAGTCTTTCATTTTGTTATATTTATTTTGCATTATCGTATTTATTTTGTTGTTGTTTTAAGCCTTACCTTTTGCATACTAATTTTGTGCCCCTCTCTTTTCCACTTTATTATGTTAAACATACTGAGCTTGTTTACACTGTTTTAAATGTATGCTCGTTTGCATAAATGTCCGATTGGAAACATTGGCACACCATACATCTCCTACGTACACACATACATGAATACATAAGTACAAGCATACATAAATACGTGCATATATATACATATATATTTTCTTTTCCTTTACTTTAGTCTTTGTGCCATGGTATTTGCAACCCAATCACAAAATAGAAGCGAATGAAGAACAAATCCAACAATGTCAGCCCGTAAAAAAAGGTACAAACAAGTGCAAACACGTGTAATAACATTCATATAGAAATATTACTTACGTAGAAAAGTAGTATGTGCGTACAGAATTATTACATTTGTGCATCTTATAGTTACTGTATTTGTTAAACTGCTCAAAGTTTTTAGATGTGAATACATTTTTTATTTTTGCGGGATGATACCAAATGTGAAAAATAAAATGAAAGAGAAAAAACAAAAAAAACAAAAAAAGAAACAAAGAGAAAGAGAGAGAGAGAGAAGAATATATAATTGTTCTTTCACTTGTAAAAAAAAAAAAATAAAAAATAAATAAATCTGCATGTTTTGAATGTACGTTATTATTATTATAAAATGCGTCAAGTACCATGAAATATTTTTTTTTTTTTCTGCATTACTTTTTTTTTATTTTCTCTTTGTATCTCTTTTTTTAAAATTTTCTCCTTTCCTTTTTTTAAATTTCTTTTGTATTCCCTTTTCTTCCCTCCTTTGTAGACCTTTTAAAATTGCAGAGATACTACCACGTTTTTAAAAAAGAGGAGTTGTATGAATTATGTCAAAGTATAAGAGGAGTGTTTATTGAAGATTTCTTTTTTGATTGTAACAACTGGGCAGTTCTACTACGAAAAGTTTGTTAACCAGGTCTCGTCCCTGTGTTCGTCTTTCTGCTCATCCTTGTGCTTTTTATTTTATACCCTTCTGATTTGTTTTCCCCTATTTTGAATTTTCTCATTCCAACTCAAATTTTGAATCTTCAGCTTTTCTGACTCCCCCCTGTGGCATGTGCTTCGCGTGTTTGTGCATACGTTCACATTTATACTTTGCATTTTCATTTTATTTTTTTTTTTTCTCTCATTTTTTTATATAGCCATGTGCATTTGTCGATATTTGTTGAGCCCTATTTAAAAATGTATTCCCTCATTTAGATGTTCATATTTTTGTAATTAAGCAATTTCATAATTTTGTAATTTCATAATTTTGTAATTTCATAATTTTGTAATTTCATAATTTTGTAATTTCATAATTTTGTAATTTCATAATTTTGTAATTTCATAATTTTGTAATTTCATAATTTCTTAATCTCATAATTTCTGAATCTCATAATTTCTTAATCTCATAATTTTTTAATTTCATAATTTGTAAGGTAATTTAAAATGGATGCAAGAGGGGACAAGAAGGGAAAAAGATGTTCAGCTGAATATAAAATACGCCTTTAACGGCAATTTTGAATTTTTATTTATTTTTTTTTTTTTTTTGTGTTTAACACATTTTGAGCGTTTGCAATGTTTGTGGAAAAGTAAAATTTTTCTCTTTTTATTCGTTCTTCATTCGTTATTTGCCATTTGTCATTCAGTATTAGCCTATAGCCATTCGCCATTCTTTCGTTTTCTCCAATCGAATAAGCCCATCGTCCCACTACATACGTTTGTGTGTATAAAAACAGTTTTGTTCGTTTTTACGCCTTTTTTTTTTTTTTTTTTTAAGAAAAAAAATATTTGTTTAACCGCATTTCTCTTTCCTTGCATGACCATGTAATTCGAATGTACTTCGTTCCTTTGATCATACAGAATAAAATGTTACAACATTTGTTTCCTGCATAGTTTTCCAGCAGTTGCGCGCGTATATGTCAGTATATATACGTGCATGTATTTTCAAGCGTGCATAACATAACACTTATATACATGCATGTAAGTTATGCATCATGAGCGTTTGAGTACATAGGTAGGAGTATATTTGATGTGAATATCTCCTCGGATGGAAACTGATTAGACTTCCTTCGTTTTAGTGAAAAGGAGCTATACTGTATATATATATATATATATATATATGTGTTTCTCCCTAGAGAGCTACAAGAGATTAGGTATCCACTGTTACACGCTGCTGAACGTTCTTTACAAAGTTAATTGTACCCCCCTCTCCCCTGCTCTTGTCTTCATCGAACGAAATGCACGAAACGAACGAAAGCGAAACGAATGGGTTGTCTAAGGACGAGGTGTACGATGTTGTTATCGTAGGAGGAGGACTCTTCAGCTGTTGTTTGTACTATTTTTTAAAAGTTAAAAATGGAAAGCTTAAAATTTTGATAATTGAAAAAGAAGAGAAATTAGGGGGGTACATAAAGACACATAAATATAGTAAAGATAATACGGAATTTTTGTATGAGTTAGGACCAAATTTATTTAAATTAAGTGAAGAGAGTTATAATTTACTTAAGCAGTTGAAATTACTTAGTGATATTAGAATATTAGACAAAAAACTTATTCGTTATATTTATTATAATAATAATTTATATCCGTTACATTTTAATATCATTGGATATTTTATTTTTCCCTTAATCAAATTTTCGAATAAAATAAAATTTATTTTTAAATTACTTTTTAGAAAGTATAAGAATGTGAATCTATATGACTATGATATATCTGTAGAAAATTATATGAAAGAAAACTTTGACTTACAGCATTATAATTTTTTACTTTTACCTTTGATTTATGGATCATGTGCTGGTAAGGGTAACATTTCTGCTATGTCGTTTTTCTTAAGAAATTTGAAGCTTCTTAAGAACAGTAGTAGCACGTTGCGCATTTGGCGTAACAGGGGAACTAGTGAGAGTTGTAGTTCTCCTCGTGGTGATAATAGTAGTAGTTGTTGTACTACTACACAAGGAAAGAAAGAGGGTGATATGTTTTCCCCCATATACAGTTTACTTAACATGATTAATAGCAAAACGACACTAATTCATTACGTAAAAAATAATATATTAAAGGGATATAAATACTCGAATTATAATAAATACTTACTGATAAACAAGACGAACAACTACAAAGATGTTCCTTCATCCTATATTGAGCGATATTTTAAAACTATTAAAAAAATTTACGTTTTCGTAAAATACCTGTCGTGTAAATATTTTCCTCTGTTTGGTAACCAAACTGGGAAAAAGGAGGGGTGGAAGGAGGGGAAGGAATCGAAAGGGGAAAACGAAGTGGAAAGGGTGAAAGACGCGGAAGGGGCGAACGAAGCCAAGAAAAGGGTTGTTGGAAAACTTATATCCCTAAAGAGTGGACTCTACGAATTGATTAATGCATTAAGTAGTTATATAAATAAAAAATACGTGTTTACAAATCAAGAAGTTGATCTAATTAACAGGATGAATGAGAAATTATGGATGTGTAGTGTAAGAAAGCAAAGCGAAACTCAAGTGATATATGCAAAGAATGTTATTTTGACAGTTAATTCTAAAATATGCTCCCATATATTGAGAACTATTTTACCATGTAATATTCGGAAAAATTTGTTCAACATTTCGTACTCAAATATTATTTGTGTAACTTTATATTTTAATAAGAAAGATTTAAATATACCGAAAAACTTTTTTGGCTTTTTATCCTCTGATAAAAAAACTCACGTGTTAGGTTGCTTTTATATCAATAACATGTTCAAAGAAAGGTGTAGTGATGATAATATAGCATTATTAACATTATATATTGGTGGTCAGAACAATGCTAAAGATATTTACTTGGAAAAAGAGGAATTAACACAAATAATTTTAAAAGATTTAAGACAAATATTTAAAATATATAACAATGCACATCCAACTATTTTAAAAGTAAAAAAGTGGTATGATGCAATACCTTTTTATTCGAATAATTATGAAAAAGATCTGAAAAGTTTTTTGGATGAATTGTATAAACCGCAATATAAGAACTTGTTTGTCGATTCGGGATGGGTAACAGGAACGTCCATATCAGATAGAATTGCATCAGCAAAGGACTTGTCAGACTTTATGATACTGAAAAATCTTAGCAAGCCTTGATTAAAACAACTATGATGATAGTAATTATGATAATTATCATAATAATTACAATAACATTTCAGTGAATACATTATAATCCCAGGGCAACAAATTATTTTTTTTTTTTCATGTTATATCGCGCAGTAAGAATTATATATTATTTTTTTTTTTCCAGCCAAAATGGGGACAAGCTGATATAATTTAAAAAAAAAAAAAAAAAACATGTACATATGTACATATATATACATATATGTATACGTATGTGTGGGTGTAACAGTATGGCTAGCTAACCCGCAAGTCAATGTGCGTGTATAGATGCCACCTCCCGTATGGGTGTGTACATAAAGTGCGTCATTGCATTTACGTAGTTGTGCAAAAATTAAAACATCTTTTAATTTAAATATAACAAAAAAAAAAAAAAATAAAATAGAGAAAAATTTATATGACAAACGCGTTTATACTTAATTTACTTATTCATAAGTAATAACAGTGCTTATATTTAAAAAAGAAAAAAAAAAAAAAAAAGCGACAAAATAAAGAGGAAAGTCAAATTAGAGGTAATAATTACAACGTGTGCGCATGTTTGTATGTACATATTACGTTTGTATGCATGTACATAGTACGTTTGTATGCATGTACATAGTACGTCTGCATGTATGTACATAGTACGTTTGCATGTATGTACATGCGAACATTTTTGAATTCATATCCACATTTATTTCATTGAAAATGCAAAAAAGTAAAAAGATGTACGTGCATGCGAATGTATGCTATAATAAATTTCACGCTTGGGCGAATGCATCCAATTTTATATTTACATTATGTACATAAACAGCCAAAAGAACTATTGTCTGCGTGATTTTTTTTTTTTTTTTTTTTTTTTCCTTTTCCTCCTTATATGTTCATAAAAATGCCCTGTGATGCAATAGGCGATTTGCAATTCGGACAGGTTGCACTTCTGATTAGCCATAAATCGATACAAGATTTATGAAAAGTGTGATTACATAGCAATAATGTTCTGACACATTCATCAATTTGAAAATCATTTAAACAGATGGAGCATTTCAATTCGTCTGCTATATTTTTTATATAATAATATGGTAAATTTTCAATTTGCTTTAATCTTAATCCTTTTCTGTATATAAATATGCCATAATCTCTTATTAAATCTATATTGGAACTCCACCTGGAAAATATATCATTTGATTGCATATTATTAATTATTGCCTGTTCATAGATTCTTGACTGATATTCTAAATACAACGATAATATAATAAAAAATATATATAACAAAATCCATATATAACAAAGTACTATCCATAACACAATAAACCAAGGATGATTATTTTTTGGCAAACAGTTGGGTGTGTATTTTATTATTTGGTATATCCATATAGTACCTACAATATTCCAAATAAAAAAAAAGGGGAACAGCACACAAAGAACTAAAAAATTTATAAAATATGGAGGGCTATTTCTTCTATAAATAATAAAATCTTCACTATCATTACTCAAATATTGAGCTAAAAAATGAGATAACCTGTACAGTACTATAGATATAAAGGACACAACTAGCCATAGTTGTATAGGCTTATAACATTTGGAAAAATTTTTCCATTGTACAAATATGTCACATATAGAGTAGCACACGGAAAGTATTAAAATGAAGTCATTGAAGCTCATTCGTATTCTTACACTTTCCCTACCATCCTCCATCTTTTGCCCTCCCCTACTTCTCACATACGCCCACTACTTAATGACCTATGTTCAAGCTTCTTCGCTTCCGTCAGTTCTTCTTCTTTTCGTTTGTTAATTATCTTGCTGACTTTCTTTTTTGATTTTTTTTTTTTTTTTCTAAATTTTCACCTGAAATGAGCAATGTTTGTTGCAATCGCATAGTTACTTTTTCATAATAAAAAAAAAAAAAAAAAAAAAATGAATAATCGCTAATCGCTCATTGCTAATTGTCAAATGCAAATGGTGTGATTACCATATATGTACATGTGCTAGTATATGCATAAGCAATATATATATATATATATATATATGCATATCTAATATATACGCACACGTAATATATAAGCATACGTTGTATATATATGAATATGTATAGTTAGATGTAGATACTTACACTCATGTGACAACGTTAATTTTATTTTAAGCAACTTTTTATAACTTAAAAAATGGCACAATTTTATCATACGAATCATTTTATTATTTTTAATTTTTTTATTTCTTCTTTTTTTTTTTTTTTATTTTAAGGATATGACCCCAACATAATTATACCTTAACAGTTCATAATTAGGATAAAAATAATCTTTGAAGGTTTAAGTACGTGAAGGCTCATTTACGGTCTAATTTAACCTACATATGTATTACTCCAACTCTGCAAAATTCGTGTATATATGTATAACGATATAATAAATTAATTATTATTACACCATTACCATCGGTAAACGTACATTTAGCTGTTCTTAATAACTGCAAAATGCATCTTACTATTTTTTCATGTCTTTCGTTCTTTCCCTTTTCCAGCGTTCTTTATGTTTTTCTTCCCTCTCACTTTTAATTGCTATGCATTCTTAGCTTAACTTGATCTCCCTTTTCGTTGCTTTCCTTTCCTTTTCATTTCATTTCTTCTATTGCCATGCCTTTCTTTTTTTTTTTTTTTTTTTGTTCCTTCTTTTCCTTGCCTCCTCAATATGTCATTTTTTATTGAAAATCGAAAAATGCAAATATTTAAATTGCGTTATTGTATGTATATTTTAGACTCATTCAAAAAAAAAAAAAAAATTTTTTTTTTTTTTATTTATAGCGTATTTTGCGTACATAACAAAGCAATATAATAATGGGTAGCTTGAAAAAAAACGAAAAAGTATTATCTTCAAAATTGGGATGTACTACAAATGTGTACTTATATTATATGTGTGTGCATATAGTTCGGCCCCATATTATACTTTATCATAAGTATGAAAAGATACCCTTTTGAAGGTAGCAATTAAGGAAGATCGCAAAATAAATTTGTGTTTGGAAAATTTATTAAAAATAAAAAGTATTAAGTAAAAATGAGACTAAAAAAGTTCGATTTATTTTACTTTATACAAAAAAATGTCATGTGGGTTTGACCCTAATACATATTAAATAATGTTGATAAAAATTTATGAAAATAAGCAAATGGGAAAATTAAAAAAAATAAAATATGCCAAAGGAAAAGGTGATATATATAAGTATTTACATGTACATGTACATGTACATGTCGTATATTTTTGTCAAAATAGAATTTCATTTTTACAAATGAAGTAAATTACGAGTAATATTTTAACAAAGTCACGTAATCGTTTATATTGCAATATTGACGTATACGTTTGAACGAAATTTTATTTCGTAGGCTGCCACTCTTGTGTCAATTTTATCAAACAGACGTAAACACATGAACATATACATATAAGCATATGCATATACATATATATGTACACACATTCATACACACACACGTATGCCATATACACGTGGAAACTTGTCCTTTTTAATGTGCTTCCCGATCCTGCTTCATACAATCTGTATCTCCATTTCGAAAAAATTTACTGCACGTTATTTAATGCAAACACGGTAAGACTTATGTCAGTTTATTTTCCTTTCGATCTATCAGCAGGAGGGAAATATTCATATACAAACATACAAGAAGCATACATACAAACATACAGACATACAAACGTACACACATACAGACATACACACATACAGACATACACACATACAGACATACACACATACAGACATACACACATACAGACATACACACATACAGACATACACACATACAGACATACACACATACAGACATACACACATACAGACATACACACATACAGACATACACACATACAGACATACACACATACAGACATACATATATATATATATATTTTTTTTTTTTCATCTTCTCAACTGCCTGTAAATGTATAAGTACCACATTTCAGTCAACCGGGCTCTTGGATTCCCCCATTCTCATTAGTGTCTGTTAAACTTTTTCCTCCTTTTGTTTTTTGTGTTTTTTTTAATTCCCTTTTTTTTCTTTTTGGTCTGTACCCCAATTCTGTCTTTACGTTTGTACAAATCTTTGCTGTCTTTTGTGTCTTTCATAAATTTTGTAAATTTCGTATTTTTCATATTTTTCATATTTTTCGTATTTTTCATATTTTTCATATTTTTCATATTTTTCATATTTTTCGTATTTTTCATATTTTTCATATTTTTCATATTTTTCGTAGTTTTTACGTTTCTTTTATCATTAATGTTTTTCCTGCCATTTTTTCCGTCCACTAACTTATCATCAGTAGCCTTTGCGTACTTCAAGAAAAAGTTCTGAACATTCAGGCTGTCCAAATTGTCGTCTTTTTTTAGTTGATCTATTTTTTGTAAATTTTTTTTTTTCTCTAAAGCTTCCTGTTGGTCACGTACTTTAAGTGAGCCAGATTTTTTTTTAAATTTTTTGTTCAGTCTTTTTAATTTATTTTTTTCTCGTATTTCTGTTATTTCATGTTCTTTTATTATTTTTTGTCTTACCTTTTCCATATGCACATCACTTTTTACCATATCAGCTAAGAAATCGTATGGTCTATTGAATACAATATTTAAACTTTGTAGTTTTTTTAAAGCCTCTAACATATTTGTATGAGCAAATTTTAACAATTCATTTTCTCTCTGTTGACATTTTCCAAATAAGTTTACATTTTTCAAATAATAATATTCTGGGCTTGTGATGTCTAATTTTTCCAGCCACTCGCTGTTGTTACTATCGTTTATTTGAAGTTTTATTTCATTTAATTTTTTTTCCATACGAGCTTTATTTTCGCTGATCAAGTTTCGCTCATCTGTGAAATTTTCATTTGTGTGCTTACCAGTGTGCTTATCGGCATGCTTATCGGCATGCTTATCGGCATGCTTATCGGCATGCTCATCGGTATGCTTATCGGTATGCTCATCGGCATGCTCATCGGTATGCTCATCGGCATGCTCACCCGAATGCTCACCCGAATGCTCGTCCTTTTTGTTATATGTATCCCCTTCGTCTGCAAATACATCTCTTCCATTTTTTTCATTGCCCCTTTTTAGGCCACTTTCCCCATTTGAAGTTTTTCCCCTTTCCCTGTTTTTCATTTTTATTTTAAAATTTTTTTTTTTTTTTTTTCTTCCCCTCCCAGTACTTTCGACGAATTTATGCCACTGCTCAACGAACTAGATGTTTTTATTTTTTTGATAAGCTTACTGATATAATTTGTATCGACCGAAATGGTCTTTCTCACTTTTACCTTTTTTGCTTGGTTGTTCGCCTTTAACGTTTCCCTTTCCTTTTCGCTTCCTTTTTCGTTCCTCATCCCATTAGTAATTTTTCTTTTCATTTCGTTAATACCCCCCCCCTTTGTAATTTTGTTTTTTCCCTCCCTACTTCCTATAACTCCTTCTAAATCCTTCATAGCTGTTGATGTTGTTGCTGTTGCTGTTGCTGTTGCTGTTGATGTTATTGTTGCTTTTGTTGCTGTTGATGCTGTTGATGTTATTGTTGCTTTTGTTGCTGTTGATGCTGTTGATGTTACTACTTTTTTTTTTTTTTTTTTTTCTCCATCGCGCAGTCAGTACTCTGGTGAGTGCCGTTTATAATACTTACCGACATAATGAAAAAAAAAAAAAAAAAAAAACTAGAAAATAAAACAAAATAATATAAAAAAAAAAAAAAATGTAATGCCTTAGAAATAGGATTAGGAAAGGTATAAAACGTAAAGGAGCGCTTATAAGAGTGCTAACGTAACATGCATGTTTATACGAGATGAACGTATGAACGTATGAACGTATGAACGTGTAAATTATTTTACGCTTAGTTATGTTTTTATATGCATGATATTAAGCGCTTGTAAAATGTAGAAGGGAAAAAAAAATAAAAAATAAAAAACAAAAAGCAATAAAACGATAAAACGATAAAACGATAAAACGGCAAAACGGCAAAACGGCAAAACGGCAAAACGGCAAAACGGCAAAACGGGTAGAGTAAACTGTAACGTATGCATTGGTCTGTTCCCTTCAGTTCACTACTTTTTGTTCTCATCTTTTATTTTTATGCATGATACTGGCAAAACAAACCTCAGTTGAATTTTTTTTTTTTTCCTTTTTTCCCTTTTTCGATTTTTAAGTAGGTTATTTCATTTTATTCTCTTTTATTCTGCGTTATTTTGTTTTGTTTTATTTCGCTTCATTTCGTTTCATTTCGTTTCATTTTATCTTTTTTTTTTTTTTTTTTTAAATCTTTCTGTGGCACCATTTTAAGTTTCCTAGTATATATTTGTAGTCTATTATTATGTATATAATTTAAAAAAAATAAAATATCTGAAGTGCGTATATTTTTTAAAATATGGCATTATAAATATACATGCGTTTTTAACGTATCAAGAATTCGCTGTTACCAGATTGTCATTATGCAATGCAATATTATTCACGTATATTCTTTTCTTTACGTACAATTATACATACAAATTATACTTTATACATATATATATATATATATGTATATATACATGTATATATGCATGTATATATGCATGTATATATGCATATATTCATAAAATTGAGAACAGGTAGGCATATTTACAATGCCCCATTCGAGTTTTTCTCCTTGTTAACTTCATAATTAAAACAGCGTATATAAGCCCAGCATATATCATCCCGAATCATATTGTACTAATCGGAAGTGATAATATGTATGTTCACATGCAACACTGTAGGTAAATTAGTACTTAGAACATTTTGCTCTAGCGCTTGTTATGTGAAGAACAGAATTGTAAACACGGGGATATTTAGGGAGAGTTGCAGTCAGGAGTGGCCCTTCGTTTGATAACTCGTCTGTTAACTTGTTAGCGTGTTAACTTGTTAACGTGTTACCCTGTTAACCTGTTAACCCGTTTGTTGGATTTTTTTTTTTTTTTTTTTTTGTCCCACGAAAATGTACGACGAAAGCAAAGAAGATATCATTGATAGGATAAGAGGAGAGAAAGCAAAAACGAGAAAAGGAAAAGTCATTTTAAAAAAACGAGAAGGAGAATTTCATGAAGGCTCGAAGAATTGCTTATTCATAAGTAGCAACAAAAGAACAGAATTGTTAAAAAATTTTATGCAAGATATATATATATTACGTAAACCTTTAACATGTTATATGCCGAAATTGCATCAGAATTTATCGAATTTATTGGATAAGATTGACAGTTTAGTGGATATATGTATTTATAATAGCTGTTCTTTTTTTTTTTGTATATTTTCAACTAAAAAAAATCCATCTAGATTTATTTTAGGAAGATTATATAATAAAAATATTTTGGATTACTATGTTTTTTCTCTAGTCTCTTTTATTCCATTTCACATATTTCCTTTATCAAAAGAAATTATATCTGATACGAAACCCATTGTCCTAATACAAGGATCATACTTCGACCAAACTGATGTTACCAAATACTTGAAAAATATTTTATTTGATTTTTTTAAACACAGAAATGTGGATTCTTTCACTCGGAATAGTATACAGCGCTTGATAGTTTTGACTGCCTATGAGAGGATTGTCAGCATTGATAACAACTGCGTTAATGGTACTAGTAATACAAGTAGAGGAGATTCGGGAGAAAACGCTAATAAGTTGGGTAGTGATAATTTAAGTAGCAGTGTAGGTATCAAAGGTGCTCACACGGACAACGTGGGCATCAACAACGTTGGTGGCAAAAGTAATCGTAGTTACAGGGATGTAGACGGGAAGAACAAATACGTTATATCATTTCGACAGTACCTACTAAGAAAGGGGGTTTTGAGCCAAACGGACAAGGACATACCAGAATTAGAAGAAATTGGACCGCGCTTTGAATTCACATTAGAAAACTACAAAATACCTGACTACCATTTATTTCAGGAAGCTATTAAAAAGGCAGATATCCCTAAAAAGAATAAAATTAAAAAAGTTAAAGTGGATGAGTTTGGAAATAGCATCAAAAGGGTATATGTTCAAAAGCAGAATTTTACCAAGTTGCACACAAAGCATACTAAAATTCTTAAAAAGACGAATAAAGTTAATAGCAAAAAGGGGAAACATGAATGAGCGACTTCCAGTACATGTAGTACATATATCCAAGTACAGCCCACACGAGATGGGTAAACTGTTACACGAACGTGTTGTATATACGTACATGTGAACATCGGTATATATACACCCACACATATATATATATATATATGTATATATACTACTCACCTGTACACGTACAAATGAAGCGAACAAACGACATATTATTTGGTATGTACAATTTTCATACGTGTTCAGGCCTTAAGCAGGAACAGGCAAATTTTAATATCTATAAATATTTATATTTTACATTTCAGAAAAGAAGCTACACATTAGGCTTTTATTTTTGGCCTGCCCTTAACATGATAATTTATGTGTGTAAATTCGGTTCTTACGATTTTTTTCAGTTTATTTATTCTGCTTTATTTTGCTTCATCTTCTTTCGCTTTTGCTTTTGCTTTTTTTTTTTTTTTTTTTTTATTTTTACTAAATATGTTGTTTTTAAGAAGTTAAACAAAAAAAAAAATGTTATACACACATATGTGTGCACAATATGTGTTTATACGACGTATTAACAAAAATGTTAACTTGCAGGCAACAATAAAAGGTTCACATGGAGTGCTCGTATGCTCGCGCATGCGCGTGCACACACACACACACACCTTCACATGTACTTATATACATACGTATATGTGTGCGCATACATGTATACTCCCCGTATGAAGAATACTAGGGCAGTATTCCTGTGCGTCAACTGAACCAACAGATCGATTCTAAATCGGCCCATTAACACTGTGCCCTTGACTCCTCAGGGACTTCCTTATGGATAAGACACGCAATATTTGTTCGTTGCTCCAGTTCAACATATCAGCATATTTACTTTTTAAAATATTTCGAAGAATGCTTTTTTGATTAATTACTTCTTTTATTAAATCTTCTTCTGCATGTGGAATATCATTTAAGGTCACTTTCAATTTATTTAAAAGCATTTTTAAATGTTCATTCATCATTGTATTATTATCATCTGTTTTATTCATTTCGTTATTTACATTTATATTAATATTTACATTTTTTACTCTGATCGTCTTTTCGTCATTTATCTCTTCTTCATTATTCCTATCTATTAGTTTAATTCCTCTTCGTTGATTGTTGCTATATTTTTTTATCTTATTAATAAGTTTTTTCCCATACGCTACATGTTGGTTATCATCCTTGTGTACATTCGATTCATTAACAAGCTTTTCTTGCATATCTTCATTTCGTTTATCATTTGCTCCATTTGTTCCACTGCCTCTTCTATCATAATATTTGCACTTGTCCATAGTTACTTCAGTTGAGTGCACATGTTCGATGTAACAATTGGATATATCATTTGTATTTCTGTTTTGCTCATAATTTGGTATATCATACATATCACGATTAGTCCATGCCAGCACTCCATCATGCATAACTTTGGGCGATTCGTTCTTCAAGTTTTGTAGCTCGTCATGCAGTTCGTTATCAAGCTCATTACGCACTGCGTTATGCACCATATCCCTTTCTTTATTCTGATCTTCATTAAACGACTCATTTTTCGTTTTCGCACTTGCACCTCCACCATACAATGGACGCGTGTTAGACCTCAATTGACTGGCAATGAGATTCCTTTTCCTGTGCGCACCATTGCTGTTACCATTGTCATTACCTCCCCTAAATCTATCGCTAGGTCTATCGCTGTACTTATCGCTAGGTCTATCGCTGTACTTATCGCTACATCTATCACTGTACTTATCGCTACATCTATCACTGTACCTATCGCTATGCCTATCGCTATGCCTATCGCTATGCCTATAGCCATGCCTATCGCTATGCCTATCGTTGTGCCTATCGCTGTACTTATCGTTGTATCCATCTCTATAACCGTCGTTGTACTTTCCCTTGTCGAGGGTGTATCCCTCGTAATCCCCTTCAGCAAGGGAATTAGTCTTTTCTTGCATATATGTTGTTACCCATTCTGCATTACCATAATGACAAAACCTGTCATCTATCTGTGTATTTGCTTCTACGTCAATCCCTCTGTCTATATCATTGTTGGTGTTCATTCCATAAAA
This sequence comes from Plasmodium brasilianum, assembly GCF_023973825.1. Classification (NCBI taxonomy): domain Eukaryota; phylum Apicomplexa; class Aconoidasida; order Haemosporida; family Plasmodiidae; genus Plasmodium; species Plasmodium brasilianum. The sequence goes on from NC_090123.1 coordinate 1,388,387, forward strand.
ACTATTACCTTTATTCTTGGTGAAATCATTTTTTGCATTACTGTAAAGATGTTTTTGCTTTTTTGTGCTAAACATATCTGTAGATCCTTTTTTTTTTGCGTATTTTTGGACAAATTGATTATTCATACTTTTGTTACTGTTATAATTGTACGTATTATGGTAAAGAGAAACTGATGTGTTATTATAATTCTTATAATTTACATATTTATTTTTGTTTATTTTGTTGGAGTAAACATTCATTTCTTTACTAATACCTGTGGAAGGAGCTACTCGGTTAAATGCATTGAGATGCACAGTTTTGTTCGTCATATGATTCTTCTTTTTTGACACATCAGTATTGTTACACCCAATAAAGTGGTTAATATTTCCGCCAAGGAAGTTACTTCCTTGAGTGTTACTTCCTCTGGGGTTACCTCCTCTTGTGCTACTTCCATGAGTGTTACTGCCGTGAATACTGCCAATGCTTCCTCCTCCAGTATTCTTGAAATCATCGGAATCTTCCTTATGTCCGCTTCTACTAGTACTATTAAAAGAATTGGTAAATTTTCCATAATATTTATTCCTCATGTTATTTCTATTATTAGTATGACTGCTGCCATTTAACATTTCATTCGTTTTAGAATTATTATTATTATTATTATTATTATTATTATTATACCCTATATGTGTGCTAATGTTACTACTGTTATATTTATCATAATACAATTTTTTATTATTATTTATTTGATGACTATATTTTAGTTCTTCTAAAATATTATTCGAATCATCCATCATTATTCTTTTCTTTTCATTTAACGGAATGGTACTATCATTAATTTCATTTATATGAAAATCCGTTCTGTTCCTTCTTATACCTTTTTTTCCAAAATTGTCTACATATATAAAAGGTTTAGACTGCTCTTCAAAATATTCATAATGATTCCCCTCATATGGAGCTGCTTCCTCCGGTTCATTAGTCTTATGCATATGCATATACGAACTCGTATCCATGTTCATATGCATATTCATCTTCACCCCTGTCCATATCTTATTTCCCCCCTGTTCTGTTTCTTTTTCATTTCCTCCCTCCTGACCTTGCATGTTCGACATATTAGACATCTTAGATGTGCCACCTACCACTATCTCTACTTCCTCCTCATCATCATATGGCTCCCCCCCTTTTGACGTGTACAAATACTGAAAATTATCTTTAATTTTATAAAAACGGCTAAGACTAATTTCTTCATCATTTAATTGATAAATGTCTACGTTTAAAATTCCAAGAAGAAAAAGAGCATGAACTAGAGAATAATATATGGTTTTATTTTCATTTAACATCTTAATAGCTGTTTGAGGAGATAATCTTACTAATTCTTGTAGTTTATTTATTAACAAAACAATATCATACATATTCATATTATCTATTATGGATTTCCCATACCTTGTTATATTTCCCTTTTCATTTATTATTTCGATTTTCCCTTTTTTTTTGGTCATTAACTTTTTACTGTTCCGTATGTTCCTTTCTCTGGTTTCTTCCCTAACAAGAATGGAATCACAAGCATTGCTATCATCGAATCTATCATCGTTGCTATCACCATTACCATCATTTTCATTTGTACCTGCATCATGCATACTTACATTAGAGCTATATTTGTAGCTTCCATACAACCCTTTCTCGTGGTTTACTCCTTCCCTTTCGATTTCTTCTGTATCATTTACATTATCCTCTTCAATTAAGTCAATCCATATGGAGCTATTTTCAAGACAGTTTTTTTCAACAAAGGATCCAACATCTTCTTCATTTACCTGTTCGTTTACTCTTTCTCTTCCTTTCAAACGCAAATACCCGTGGCAACTTTTCACCCCAAACTGCGTTCTCTTCAGCCTAATAAAATGGAAGTAGTAACAAATGGACCTAGTAGCACATATCGAAGCACGAAATTTCGAACAATGGAAATAGGATCTTTTTGTTCTTCCTTACCTGCAGTATGTTAGTTCATACTTTGGCGAAAAATATTCTCTTAATTTATCTTCTGTTACGTCAAAAGGTAGATTAGATACTACAAAGAAAAAAAAAAAAAAAAAAAAAAAAAGAAGCAAAGGAATGGTTAACAATGAATTTGAGTCAAAATACTTAACAACTTGGAAACAACGAACATTTTATTTTGAATGGAGAAAAAATGTGTATACATGCCAAAATAGCACACAAATGCAAGTGCCCAAAAGCTATAATTTTCCAAAGACTCATGTAGGGCGTATTGGGAGTAAGATTTAAGTATATACGTAACTCTACATATATATACATATATATACATACATATACATACATATACATATATATACAAACATATACATATATATACATACATATACATATATATACATACATATACATATATATATATACATATATATATGTACAATTATACCTTAGCGAAATTTAAAAATGTATACATTTAAAAAAAAAAAAAAAATACTTCCTCAAATAATAGCATGTGGATGAACAAAACAAATGGAAAGAAGTACTCACCAAAATATAGCTTTGTATCTGAACATTCTACCATTTAGATGAAGCTTCTTTAGGCATATATTAACAAGTCTACTTTGTTAGTCTCTATCAAAAGCAAAGACGCAAAACGATGCATTCGTATTAGTAGCTGTAGGCAGAAGATGGTTAAATGACTGAACCGCGTTTTTCCTTTTATTCACATCTTTTCCTTTCACTGGGCAGTTCGAGAAAAAATGGGAGCAAAATTTAAAACAAAAAATTTAAAACAAAAAATTAAAAACAAAAAATTAAATATAAAAAATAACGAAATAACGAAATAACGAAATAACAAAATAACGAAATAACAAAATACGAATAAAAAATAAAATAGATAAAATACGAATAAAAAATAAAATAGATAAAATACGAATAAAAAATAAAATAGATAAAATACGAATAAAAGATAAAATAGATAAAATACGAATAAAAGATAAAATAGATAAAATACGAATAAAAAATAAAATAGATAAAATACGAATAAAAAATTCGAAATTCGAAAAAACTTAAAAAATAGTAAAAAAAGCTGTGAAGTTCAGGTAAAAAAAAAAAAAAATTTTAAGTATGCTAAAAATTCATTTTACTTTCGCTCTTTTTTATTACATTATATTTTTATTGGGGATCCATAAATTGTTGTAAGAGAATAATAAAGGAAAAAAATATAAAAAAATTATGATATTACAAAATTATGATATCACAAAATTATGATATTACAAAATTATGATATTACAAAATTATGATGTTACAAAATTATGATATTACAAAATTATGATATTACAAAATTATGATATTACAAAATTATGATATTACAAAATTATGATATTACAAAATTATGATATTACAAAATTATGATATTACAAAATTATGATATTACAAAATTATGATATTACAAAATTATGATATTACAAAATTATGATATTACAAAATTATGATATTACAAAATTATGATGTTACAAAATTATGATATTACAAAATTATGATGTTACAAAATTATGATATTACAGAATTATGATATTACAAAATTATGATGTTACAAAATTATGATATTACAAAATTATGATATTACAAAATTATGATATTACAAAATTATGATATTACAAAATTATGATGTTACAAAATTATGATATTACAAAATTATGATGTTACAAAATTATAAAATTATACGTGTTATAAATAGTACTTACATTGCAAACGTTAAAAAGATGTAAGTACCACAAATATATGAACAATGTGCATGCCCTTTTTTTATATTTTTCTTTTTCCTTTTTTTTCTATGAACATTTTTAACCTTTTTTTACAGTAAGCGCGTAAAAAAGATAAAACATTTGTTTTTCCTATTCTCGTTTCACAATTCATTCATTTATTTATTTGTTTATTCGTTCGCTCATTCGTTAGTTTATTCTTTCGTTTGTTCATTTATATTGTGTTATTATTTTTTGCGAGAATCAAACATTCACGTCTTTTCTTTTAATATTTTTAATAACACTGTGTTAAAAATGTAAGATTATGTACATAATACATGTACTTAATTATTTTCAAAAACAGTTTAATTCTGTTACAATTTTGAATGGATTGTAGGCAGTTAGTTGGGCAAATACTGATGTTTAGTTTATTCAAAATGGTACTAAGTAGGTACAAGCATTCATATATATATGTATGTATCTATGTATCTATATATCTATATATCCATATATGCTTATAACACTTTTGTCCAAATCTTAGATATGCATAACTTGGAACATATTAGGTGAAAAGAAAAGTAAGGATTCTTGTAGAGTTGAAAAGTGGGAATAATTTAAAAGTATATAGGCACATATATATATATACATATATATGTGTATTTTTTTTTTTTTTTATTAACACAAGTAAGTTCATATCAAACATGACCAAATTATTATACCGAAACAGCTGTATAAATAATACAAAGCGAACATGTTTGAACAATTGTATGTCGCTTTTTGCACACATCTTTGCAGTAGTGGCAGGTTTGACATGATATGTACACAATTGTAATATTTTTTAATGTGCCATATCCAACTGTTATAATATACATTTGCATATATACATATGTATATATTTCTATTTATTTATTAATGTGTAGTTGAAGTAGTTCATAAATATGATACAAATATGTAGCAATTTTATAAAATACCCGTGTACCGCACATTACTAAACCTCATTGTTAATAATATGAAATGAAAAAAAAAAAAAAAAATTGGAAAATTCGTATATATAACATGATACAATGTTTATTTTATTTTATAATCGTCACACAATATTGCTGTTTCCAAATGAAAAAAATTGCACACATACGTAGGCACGTGTATGTATATATTTATATAATGGCACAAGTACATATATATACCGATTTGCATATACTTATTAACATGTACATATATATTCGTACGTACATATGCTACTGTAATATTGTTAAATTATGTCGCAGGAAATTCAATAAAGTGTTATTTCTTTGGGCTTGTTCAAAGTGCTCTTTTTATTTTTGAAACGACTGTAATATTTTAGTGCTTTTAATAAAAATTTATTTAAATAAAAGAAGGTTAAAAAGAAAAAAAGAGCAATGTAAAAAACTTAAATTATATGTAATAGAACGAAAAATATGTTAACCGAAATGAACTATTACCTTTTTATCTATACACAAATAATTATACTCTTCTGTTCTTCAGCTTTTCTAGCAGTTCTTTATCATATCCAGGCATAATACACTGTGCCCCCAACAAGCTACATGACGTCAAAAAAAAAAAAAAAAAAAAAAAATTTGCACATACACAGCTAATTCATGTGCATAATTTTTTGGAATTATTTGTAATTTTATTCAATTTTAAGCAATTTGTTTAGGTCATTTTAATATATTTAATTTTTATTCTTTGTTTTCCTTATTTTTCTTATTTTTCTTATTTTTCTTATTTTCCTTATTTTCCTTATTTTCCTTTTTTTCCTTTTTTTCATTTTTATCCTTACAATTTCTTTTTCGGCTGTTTTTCAGTGACGTTTTCCTCATCATCATTTACATGAACACCTTGCCTGTTCATATCATAACTTTCTCCTTCGTCAGAACTTTTATCTTTGCTACGTAGTCCAACTCCACTATATTCCATTTGAACTCTTTCGTTCTTGGAAATAATTCTGCAATAATTATGTTAAACAAGAACGCGAAAAGAGGGTAAGGTAAAAAACAGCAAAAATAACGCGATGAAATAGGATTAAAAGGAATATATTATCAGAGGTAGCTATAAATGATAAATTATTAACATCATTTCTATGATTAGCAGCACTTCTAAGATCAGAAGCACTTCTAAGATCAGCAGCACTTCTAAGATCAGCAGCACTTCTATGATCAGAAGCACATCTATGATCAGCAGCACTTCTATGATCAGAAGCACTTCTAAGATCAGCAGCACTTCTATGATCAGAAGCACTTCTAAGATCAGCAGCACTTCTATGATCAGAAGCACTTCTAAGATCAGCAGCACTTCTATGATCAGAAGCACATCTATGATCGGAAGCACATCTACAATTAGCAATATTTCTATAGAGAGAAATACTCCTATACATGGAGCAGTTCTCCTTTTAATGATGGTGTTACCTGGACGCCTTCACTATTGCTTCCTTAGTTATATTATCTGTAAATCCGTTATTGCTTAATTTTTTTACCTTCGCTACAAGTGGACCCACTCTACAAATTTAACAAAAAAGAGTTAACAATAAAAAGGTGCAGAAATAAAAAAAGATTAGCTATACATATGCATATATATACATGCACATGATCAGCAGTTACACAAGCTCCTCTTATCATTTAAATCAGGTATGATTTTTATTTATACTTATAAACATTTTTTTCTTCTTTTCTTGTTCGCACGACAGCATTAATATGTGTAACACGTATGTAAGGGTATATGTACCATGTGCGTAGTACTTATGTAGCACGTATGTTATATGTATGTGTCTGTGTGAGTGTACGAATATTTTTTTTTTTTTTTTTTTTTTTCATAATCTTTTCAACTTTTTGAGTTCTTTAAAAATAATTTTGCGAAAAAATAATAATAAGTGTTATAATTGTTCAATTTGAACATGAACAATGCAGGAAAATATGTCGTCATGATGTAACGAAGGAGCAAATAATAGACGTTTACGAAATGTCTTTTACTTTATTTCATTAAACTGGTTTTATGTGGTTTTGTTCTTTTTCATTTACTCCATATTATATTTCCTAAGTTTCATTTTTTTTCTTTTTTCTTTTTTTTTTATTTATTTTTCCTTGTTTTAATTTATTTTATTTTAGTTTATTTATTTATTTTATTCTATTTTTTTTTTTTTTTTCGATGAATTACCACCATTTACTGCACAATACACCCCCTCAATTAAGAAACGAAGATTTTTTGTCTTTCAGTCCAATGTTGTATCTTTACCTGTTCGATGAAATTTCTTCATCTAAATTTTTTCCACGTTGTAGTACTTCATGCATTTGCAAATTCAAATTGTCATTTTCCCCTTTTATATTTTCTTGTTCTTCCTTAAGATCATCACTCATACTTACATTTTCTTTATCGTTGCATTCCATAGTTAATCGTTAAAAAAGAAAAAACATAGGTACCGTGTGTACATATATATTTATGTATATACAATTTTACGGCAAAAAAAGGAAGCAACGAAGGAAGCAACGAAGGAAGCAACGAAGGAAGCAACGAAGGAAGCAACGAAGGAAGAAAAAAAGGAAGCAAAAAAGGAAGCAAAATAGGAAGCAAAATAGGAAGCAAAAAAGGAAGCAAAATAGGAAGCAAAAAAGGAAGCAAAATAGGAAGCAAAAAATCAGACCAAAATAGCAAACAAACACACAAATATTATGTGTGTAAATGTCTGTAAAATATACGAGTATTAAACCTGAAAAGTTAAAATATTTCTCTCAGCATTAACACATTTTTTTTTCTTTTTTTTTAGGTTGTTGTGTTTCTTAAATAACATTAAAAGTCTGTTATTTTATTTTAGTTATTGCATGAGAAGGTTATAAAAAATTTGGTAAGCTTGAATAAGGACCTTCAGTATTTAGCAATATATATATTTTTTTTTTTTTTTTTTTTTTTTTTTTTTTTTTTTTTTTTTTTTTTTTTTTTTTTTTTTTTTTTTTTTTTTTTTTTTTTTTTTTTTTTTTTTTTTTTTTTTTTTTTTTTTTTTTTTTTCTCAAGTATTAATTTAGTGCACAGATAAAATGGAAAAAAATAGGAAAAAAAAAAAAAATGATCTCAGTGGATTAATAACAATATTAAGGGAAAATAATTGCATAGTTACTTTTTGCCTCTTACTGTTCTCAAAATTTCCTCACATTTACAGTTATGTTTTTTCTTTTAATATAACCTAGTAAGTATGTTAATGTAGTTTTATTTATTTTTATTTTTTTAAGCGATGTTAACTTATATTCCTTACAACAGCTTCTACATCATATAATAAATTTTTTTGTTCATTCATAAATGTTTATTACGTTTATTATGTTTATCACGTTCATTTTGTTTATTACGTATAATACGTATATATTACGCATGTTACATTCTACCCATTCACTGAACAACATCCCGTTTCACTGATATTCGCGTTAATATTTAAAAAAAATAATAAAAAGGTACTTCCTCCCTTCACACATACTATAAGGGAAAAACTAATGTTGATTATATTTTTATGAGTTATAATAATTAAGTAAGCATTTTATTCTTACAAAAGAGGAAAATTATTTTTGATAAAGATTAAAAATTGCATATATATATATATATATATATATATATATATATAAAGTGTTTATAGCATTACGAACTTTTGAAAGTATGAAACTTTTTATATATTTCATTTTATAAAATTCTCAAGGTATTTTTCTTTTATTTGTGTTTCCTATATATTTTAAATATTTTAAGGATTAACAAATGGTGAAACATCAAACATTTCAAAAGGGATGAAAAAATTTGATAAGCGAAACAATTGTTTTATTTTCCCTTTTAAGGTTTTTCTCAGTCCATAACTCGTAAAAATGATTCGCACAAAAAAAAAAAAAAAAAAAGATTTTTATTACTATACATATATATATATACATCTACATATCTAAACGCTTATGGGCTCAGAAAAAAATATGCTTTTTGAAAAAGAACTACAAAACGTAATGTGCACGGAAAATTAAAAAAAAGATTGGGAAATTAATATCATGCACATTGATTAGACTAAACTTGTATAAATATCTTATTAAAAAATAAAAAAAAAAATTTGCCGCCCATGTTGTTTACTTATTAATAATTATACATATATCTACATTTAATATGTACATACGTTAGAGTATATACATATCACAAAAGCCATGGTTTTTTTTTGTTTTATAAAAGTTCCATCACCACCTTTTCCAAAAAAAAAAAGAATAATAAAATAAATAAAAAAATAAAAAAAAAAAAAAAATAAAAAAAATAAAAAAATAAAAAAAATAAAAAAATTAAAAAAAATTAAAAAATAAAATAACTCCATTAAACCGGTAAAAGTTCTTAAATTGTTCAATTGTCTATTTTAACATATCATTTAAGGTCAAAAAATAGATAGTACGGTTATGTTCAACATATATATATATAGGTACATATATGTATGTGCCTATCGTAGGTAAGAACAAATGGTACTCTTTTTGTTAAACGTGCTTAGAATTACACAAATTTTAAATACCATCCTGGATATCCGTATAAACAGAAGCATATTAACGTTTTATTATTTTAACTTTAGTTTTTGTGTTATATATTATCGTTGTTATTTTGCTTTTGCTTTTGTTTTTGCTTATTTTTTTTTTTTTTTTTTATAAACCTATTTGCCTTTTTTTGTTTTTTTTAAATATGAAAAAGAAAACAAAAATAAGGAAGCAAAGACAACCATATATATTTTGTGAAGGAACATAGAGAAAACGAATAAAAGCAAAAAAAAGCGAAAAGGAAAAATAAAGTATAAAACATAAAAGAAAAACAAAAAGGGGCTCATAATATGCAAATAACACATTTTCATTAATTTTTTTCAGTAAATTTAATTAATTTTTTTCATTATATTTGATTAATTTTTTTCATTATATTTGATTAATTTTTTTCATTATATTTGATTAATTTTTTTCATTATATTTGATTAATTTTTTTCATTATATTTGATTAATTTTTTTCATTATATTTGATTAATTTTTTTCATTATATTTGAATAATTTTTTTCTTTATCAAATTTTTTAAAATTAGGGAGTTTTCTTCATGTTTTTCCTTTCGTTCTTTTTCCCTTTTTTTTTTTCTTTTTCTTTTTTTATAGAGGAACATAGTGAGTTACTGAACTGCTTTGCCTAAGATGTTATGGCTAGAACCTTAGTTATTTTTGTAAATTTGGGTATAAGATTATTGTAATTAAATAATTATATTATAGGTCATGTTAGAACTATATTATGTAATGTTTATAATGTATTCACTCATCGGTTTATCTGATTGTTTGTTTGTTTATTTGTTTGTTTATTTGTTTGTTTATTTGTTTGTTTATTTGTTTGTTTATTTGTTTGTTCATTTGTTTGTTCATTTGTTTGTTCATTTGTTTGTTCATTTGTTTGTTCATTTGTTTGTTCATTTGTTTGTTCATTTGTTTGTTCATTTGTTTGTTCATTTGTTTGTTCATTTGTTTGTTCATTTGTTTGTTCATTTGTTTGTTCATTTGTTTGTTCATTTGTTTGTTCATTTGTTTGTTCATTTGTTTAATATTTATTTTTTTATTTATTGCCAATTTTTTATGTCAATTTCACCCCCTTTCCTTTTTTTAAGAAAAAATAGTATAATAGATTTTGATTGGATTTTTATTAAATGTTCATTAGATTTTAACTAGATGTTTACAAGGTGTTAAACTAAATGTTTGCTAGATGTTTACTAGGTGTTAACTAGATGTTTGCTAGATGTTTACTAAATGTTTAATAAATGCTTAGAGAATGTAACAATCACTTCTAAAACATGAAAAAAAAAAAAAAAAAAAAAAATGAACGGAAAGTTAAGAGGAAAACAGATATATGCAAGGATGCAAATGAAAACGTGTTAAGAATGTACTGTTGTATTTATTACAATCAAAATAAGGGTTCTTCTTTTAGGCTATTTTTTTTTTTTTTTTTTTTTTTTAAATATAATAAATAGTTATGTTGTAGAATGTGTTAAATTAGTACTTAATTATTTCACTTTTATATTAAGGTGTGTTAGCTATTTTTTTTTTTTTTTTCCCCTTTTTTTTTCTGTAAATAAAAACTATCTATATTTGTAGAAAATATAGCTTTGTGTGTATTTCTTGTTTTTGTCAAAAGCAATACCTTCAATGAATTTCTATTAGGTGCTTCTTACCTTTTTGATACTACTTTTATTTATTTATTTTTTAAGAAGTTAAAAATACACATTATATGAATAATTTGATATTATATGCCTTCAAAAAAAGAAAGGAAAAGATGAGTAAATGTAAAGTGCAAATAGTTAAGTGTAATGTGTATACAGTAAACAGTAAAGAGGGTTTTTTTGTTCATTCATGATGTTACTTTTTGAGTATCTTAGCTCTTTTTTTTTTTTTTTTTTTTATTATTAATTTGCGTTTTATAGGACTTCATTTCATTTCGATGTGTGTACACACACACACACAATTTTATAAAATAAAATATGCACATATGTTCATCGGGAATTGTGTAAACTTTGCTATTATTTTTATGCTATGCTTTTAGCAAAAATATTTATTACCTTTTTTTATAAGCTGTAATATAACCTTTTTTTTTTTTTTTTTTTTTTTTTTTGTTATACATCCTCATGTATTTAATTGTAGAAATATAATTTCTTTTTCTTTTTGAAGTATCTATAATTTCATTACTATTCTGTGAAATATAAAAAAGAAACAGCGATTATATTCCTCTTTAGAAGATATAAATTATGTGCATGTAGAGCGAGAAATTATGCTCCGTTATACATAAATGTACACGCATAGGTACATACATACGTACATACATACATACGTACATACATACATACGTACATACATACATACGTACATACATACATACATACGTACATACATACATACGTACATACATACATACATATATATATACATGCACGTGGACATATGTACAAGTATAGGCGCATAAAACTAAACACATGTACACTTTTCCATTTTCTCTCCACATCATATATACTTGAAAGTGGTGAAAATAATTATAAACAAATGGTTGTTACTATATTTATGCATTCTAGTTAATATTTATAGTATAACGAAATATCTATTTTTCGTGCCCTCACCTTTTTTGTTATTATTTTTTAAATTTTCATTGTTATTTTAATGAAATCAAAAATAAATAAAATAAAATAAAATAATACATGCTTTATTTTAATGTAGACAAGTTAAAATGAAATAATTAATACGAATTCCTATTCGCATACATTCACATTAGTGTATATTCATATTTGATTGTTATTTTATATTAAAGTTCAAGCATTTTAATACAATCGCAGAGTTACACGTATATTCATATTTTTTCCTGAACAGTACATGCAAATATATTGTTAAAAGCTAGATTAAACTAGCTATTTTTTTTTATTTCTTTTTATTTTTTTTTATTTTTATTCCTATACATTAAATAAATAGAATGGAATAAAAATGAAATGCGCTACTATATATTCATTTTTAATAAATACATTATTTGTTCTTCTAGAAATAAAATGTAATAATCTCATAGAAGAATGTAAACAATGGGGTGCATGGTCAGAATGTAAAAATGGAGTTAATACAAGAATTTGTTTAACTGATAATTCTTTAAGTGAAGAAAGGTCATGTAATAATTGCGGTCCTTGGGAAAATTGGTCTCCATGCAAAAATGGGAAGAAACATCGAAAAGTAATTAATTGTCCATTCATTAAAGAAGAACAAGATTGTACTTCGGATGAAGCAAATGACCCAAGTATATATAACAGTACTACTCTTTATTTTAATCATGAAGAGGAAGAAACAAATAACGACAATGAAAACACAGTGAAGCAAAGAAGTGATATACAAGTTGGTAACAATGGCCATGAAGTCAGTATCACTGAACATGATTACGCTAAAAAAGTAAAAAAACGAAGCAGTAATAACAGTAGTGATAGTAGTAATGGCAGTGGTAGTAGTGATAATAGTAATGGCAGTGGTAGTAGTGATAGTAGTAATGGCAGTGGTAGTAGTGATAGTAGTAATGGCAGTGATAGTAGTGATAGTAGTGATAGTAGTGATAGTAGTGGTAAAAATGGCGCTTCATCAAGTGTTTTAAGTAAAATAGATTACGAACAAAACGATAACACTGAAGGTAACTACAAAAATTTGGACGCATCGACTAGTGGCGGCAAGTCGAATTCTCTTGATAGTACATCCACTGATGCAAATACCACTACTACCGCAGTCGATGTTACAATGCACAATGAAAAATTAGAAAACACTTCAAGTCCCACAGAAGAGGTTTTATCACAACCAGAAAACGACAGCAAGGAAAGCGAGAGTAATAATTCTGAACAAATTAATAATAATAATAATAATAATAATAATGATACTTACTATAATAATAGTAGTAGTACCAATTCAGAAGAGATAAAGAATAAAAGTAATATTACCCCCAATTTAGAGAATAGCACAAATGGGGAAGTTAAAATGGTATTACCATCAAGGGATACAAAAAAGGCAAAAAATTTTAGAGAAAATAAAACAGAGGAAAATTTAAATAAATCTTATGAAAATACTCAACCAAAAAATAAAACTGATGAAAATGTCAATTCATATAATTTTTATGAACAGCAAGGAACAAAATATGAGCAAAAGAAAAATAATTATGAAGACAAGAATAGAAGAGGTGCTCCAAATTTTAATCAAACATACATAGCAAGTGGTGTGGGCTTTGTTTTGCTTCTAAGCGGAAGCGCAGCTAGCTATGCTTTGTATAATGGAAAATATAAACAATTAACTGAAGAAACTAAGCAAGAAAATTTTGAAGTCATGTTCAATGAAGATAATGCAAAGGGAAAGGAAAACAAATCCATATATGAAGACGAGTTTTGGGCCCTTGAATGAGCAATAGAACAAGTGTATTTGTATGTGTTTTGCAGTGTAGCTTTGTCTATCGCTTAAGCAGATACGTCTACACGACTACACACAAGCAGCTACACACAAGCAGCTACACACAAGCAGCTACACACAAGCAGCTACAAACAAGCAGCTACACACAAGCAGCTACAAACAAGCAGCTACACCCAAGCAGCTACACCCAAGCAGTTACACACAAGCAGTTACACACGAATGATTATTTAATATGGTTTAATAAAAACGCATAAAACAATTATTTCATCATTTGGTCATTGGTGCATGGGTAAGTACTTTTCTTTTTCTTAACAAGAAAAAAAAAAATAAACAATTCACTGTGCATAATACAATATAGGCAGAAAAAAAGAAAAAGATATGAAATGAATAAACATAAGAAGACACCTTTATATTTCTATTTTGTTCTTTTCTTTCCTTTTTCTACCACAAATGTTGTACGTATGAATGGACCTATATGCCTTTTTTTTAGCTACTGCTTTAATACAAGTTAAGTTATCAATATGCCCTTTTCAGTCTCTGTAACAGTCTGATGGGCATATAAAAATGCAAACATATATGTAAATACATAAGTAAACATATATGCAAACATGTGTGCATTTATACATTCACTTATATACACATATGTTCATTTTTTAAGTTAAAATTTCCTCTTTTTTAATCAGGTTCGCATTTTCTACTTTATATACGTACAGAAAATCATTTTTTTTAACCACAGTAAATACATGCACAAGTTCATGCTAATAGAGATACATATATATAAATATATATGTGTTCATTGCTTTTTTCTTTTTAACTAAGAACCATTTTAAAATAATTTGATATAATATCAATTAAATTGGAGTATTTTCCTTTTTTTTCATTTCAAAAATAGTGTAAGTATGTTTATTTCTATTACTTAGTAGACATTCAAACAGAAGCGGGGGATTGTCTGTGCTAGTAGATATGGTCTATATTATAAATTTTTTTTTTTTTTTTTTTTTTTTTTTTTTTTTTACATTTTCAAATTTAAATTAAAATATGGTGTTAAAATATATATTAAAATGGAAAAAAAAATTTAAATTACAATAGAAGGGGGAAAAAAAAAATATAAGAGAGATACTACATAAAAACTGTTATAATATACATATATATGTGTGTGTATGTATGTAAATGTATGAACATGCATGTATATGCATGTGTATGCATAAAATAATGTTAGGATGTAAAAGGTGTAGTAGCACAAAAAAAAAAAATAAAACTATATCTTATATTGAGACTGCTACTACTACAAAGTAAAACATGTTACCATGAGTCTTCACATAACTGAGAATTCCCTTGAACCTTTGGCAGAGGCTTTCCAGTGAAATAGTAATTCGAATGAAACAGTGTGCCGAAAACTATAACACCCTGATAAATTAAAAAAAAAGAAATAAAAAAAAAAAAAAATAATAAACAAAAATAATAAATAATAAAAAATAATAATAAATAATAAAAAAAAATAAAAAAAAATAATAAATAATAAAAAATAATAAAAAATAATAAAAAATAATTAATCAATCAATGAAGCAGTCAACGAATTAAACAGTAACCGTATGACATATTTTTATCGCATTTGTAATGTTCAAATGTTGTAACAAAAAAAAAAAAAAAAAAAATCATCGAATAATTTTGTTCGTTTTCACTTGTAATATTAGCCAACTCCACCAAACATATTCAGACATGGGGGATACCATATTAGTTGCAATTTCAGGGGAAGTATAATAGTCCTCTAAGTAGTGCGTTAAATGAATTTTCGTAAAAGATAAATTTCTTTTTACAAGTAAGTCATAACATCTCATATCATGTTTAATATGCGTAGTAGCATTCATAATCATACATGGATGATTGCTTAACAGTTTCGCTGCGTCTTTACCAAGGCTTCTTATAAACATTTTGGAAGAAAAGGTAAAAAATGTATTAACAAACAGCAGTTATTTTTGAATAGCTAGTTCTAACGTGGAATATTTAGCAGTATGTAGCAGTAATATGATTTAATATGGAATAATAATGTAGAGATATTTATAACACTGCACTACATTAACAGTTCTATGGCGTTAAATGTATATTCGTAACGTTCAAATATATATATATATATATATATATATATATATATATATATAAAAGAAAAAGGTTCGTATATCTTCATAAAATAAGCTCTTGAGCAGTGTATTATATTGTATATACACATATATACAAATATGTATATTTCGCCGTTACGTAAAAATTCGTGTTACCCAAAAGATACGAAAATATCCGCACATATTTAAAAAAAAAAAGTAAAATAAATTGTTAAAATGTTACAATGAATAAATAAATGTTTCGTACATTAAAATGATAAAGAGTATTGATTATTCGGAGTCAATTTATTTTATCTTTTTTCAAGTAAAGCATAAAACTGCAAAATATTTTTAATAAATAAAACAAGAAAATTCGTGGTCCCTAAACCTATACAGCAAGAAGTTTAAGTTAAAAATGAAAAAAAATTATTACAAAGTAGTGAACGATTTTTTTTATTTTTATTAATATACATACACAAATAGAAAAAAATAAGGAAAATTTTGTATATAGTAGTGTGAGTATACATATGCATGTGTATATACATGTGCACTGCATTATACATATTTATGCACTACACATGTTAATTAAAATAAATACTAAAACGTAGGTATATAATACAATTGAAGATGAAAGCTTTTTCTTAAGTTTTAAGGAAAAGAGGAAAAAAAAAAAAAAAAAAAAAATTACGTTACCAATGTGAGCCTGTTCATTATATAATAAGTGGTACAAACAGAACTACCTCAAAAAGAATTTCGCATTTTCTCATTTTCTCATTTTCGCACCTTCTCATATTCGCATTTTCTCATATTCGCATTTTCGTATTTTTGTAAAATACCAAAATTGACGAACAGGTGCCGCCACTTCCATACGTGGTGAGAGGCTATATCTCAACCCAGATGAAACTAAAAAGGTAATACTTATTAAAGCGGCTTTTAATATATATATTTATATGACTACATGCATACGGTAATTCCTTTATTTTGTCTTACCTGCATACAACAATGCTTTTGAACAGAGGCTTTTTCATATTTAATTTCACTTTATTTTAAATTTCTTTTTCTTTTTAATTTTTCCAATATTTCATTCTTCGTATTTATTAATAAATTATTACTATGTATAAATGCAAAATTAGAATTTTTCTTTGTTCCATTTTTTTTTTTTTTTTTCATACAAAATATTAAAATAAAGAGAAATAAACCATATTTTTCACTAACTTAAAGAGACCATTATTTTGTACGGTTCTGCCATTTTAAAATTATGCATTTCTTAAATGAACACGCACAACTTAAGTGTTTTTAATTTGGAACTTCATTATATGTCCAACACATATTTTTGTGCAATTCTGTAGAGAGCATAAAGGATACAACTGTTACATTATATATATATTTCTTTCTTTTTTTTTTATATGTTTTTGTAAAACCGTATATGTATATTAAATATATATATGGATATTAAATATATATATGGATGTTAAATATATATATGTACATTAAATATATATATGGATGTTAAATATATATATGGATGTTAAATATATATATGGATGTTAAATATATATATGGATGTTAAATATATATATGTACATTAAATATATATATGGATGTTAAATATATATATGTATATTAAATATATATATATAATACGCGCATGAACAGGTCAGGTATACTACAAAAGTTATATTATCCGCTGGTTGGATATTTTTATTACAGTAATTTAACTAAAAGTGCGTTAAAAAATATGTGAAAAAAGTAAAGAGTTTAGATAGAATGAAGTAGACATTATAAAATAGAACAAATGAAGACGGGAAAAAATACTAGTGTTTAATTAAGTGTTCAAAAAAAAAAAAAAAATAAATAAAAAATAAATAAATAAATAAAAAATAAATAAATAAATGAATAAATAAATAAATGAATTAAATAAAATGAAATATATTATAATATAATAATCACATAATATATAACATGAAACTTAAAAAATAAGGAATAGGAATAGCTAATTAAAAACAAAAGTAAACGGAATAAATATTATAATTCGAATAATATTTCATTTTTTATAATAATAGTAAAAATTAAAAAAAGGTATATTTTTATGCATTAAGATATTTAATTTTGCCAGAATAGATCAGGCAATAAAATTTAAAAACATGAACAGCAAGGTAAATATGCATATATTTGTTAATAAAATATAAAAAATGTACGATGTGGCTAACTTTTTTTTAATTAATGGTTTTTTTTTTTTTTTTTTTTTTTTTTTAAGAAATCTTTTGGCTAGCTGCTCATTATATAACGTGATGTTTTCTTTACACGTTTTCCACATTTTTCACCATTTTCGCCATTTTTACCATTTTCATTTTTTATCATTTTTTTCACTTTTTTCGCCTTTTCCACCTCCTTCGTTTTTAATTTGTTGACGTTCGGTCGATCTACCACCACCGTGTTCACACGTGCACTCATTCTGTTGGCTTTTCTGATTATTGTTTCCTAAAAAAAGAGAAATTCCCTGCATACTCAATTTTCCTGCTAACATGATAGCTATCCCTGCGGCTGCCAGTGCACTAGAGGTAGCGTCAATTATTTTTGTGAAGAAATCATTTTCCTTTGTATGTACGACAAATGGATAACTATGGCTTACCATATCGTAGTAGCTAGGATGTAAATCAAAATTATTTCCCATGTCATTTATGCTGTTATTATTAAATGTATAAGGTGTTGGTGTAAATAATACTGGGTCCATTTCATACATTTTGTCATCATTATTGCCATTACAGAGACAGTTTAAAATACATTTATTTTTTTCTTTTCTGTTATATACACTAAATGGATTCATCATGTTTAGGAAGCAGTCATTATAACCCTCGAATAGAGGTATCTGCCCATCGTAATCAGTATTAAATGTTTCTGGTCTAATGGAATTATGTATATATTGAGGTATATATCTAGGGATTGGAACTTCACTATATATTTCTCTTCTTGGTCTAAATGGTATTTGTACTTCTTTAGGTATATATTTAAATCTTTTATATTTTTTTTTAACAAACTTGTCTACATATTTATATTGTGGCACATCTATTACTTTGTACACAGGTTTAACTCTTAATTTTTTTTGTGGGACTTGTACATTTTTATATTTATATCTATCTTGATATACGGGGGTTTCTACCTCCTTCACCACAGGATATGGTCGATATTCAACTCGGGGCACTTGGACTATTTTTTCCTTATACTCAATTTTTGGCACATTGATTGTGGTCTCTTGGATTATGTTTTTTATAAATGGTTTTGCTCCTGGCTTGGGCGAAGAAAAAGCGTAAGTGCATGTGCAAATGAATACATTAATAGAAGCAAATACATAAGCGTAGATGAATATGTACATATAAGCAAAAATATACTAACGATTTGTATCTACAGCAACTACTACTATGTACAGTACTTTTTTTAAAAACATCATGATCGCACAAATTAAATGGAAATAAATTTGCACAAGTGAACACATATTCCATTTTTATGTAGTCATGTTTTCCATTTTTACGAAATCATTTTTTCCATTTTTTATGAACATCAAAATTTATTTTTTTTATATTATTACTTCAAAAACGTGGTAATCCTCCATAGTTGTACACAAGGAATCGTTGCCCCTTTGCGGCATAAACATCGGCCCAAGACCATGAACATATTTATTTTTATTTTTGCAAATATTTTCACACATTGTTAAAACGTTTTTTGATAATATTTAAAAAGGAAAAATAAATATATATACATATCCTCAAATATGTATATGTATATATATATACATACACACAAATACGTATATTTATATATACATACATACACACAAATATGTATATTTATATATACATACATACACACAAATATGTATATTTATATATACAAACATACACACAAATATGTATATTTATATATACAAACACATGTTAAATGTGCTAATAGTGCGTATGCCCCTGTCTAAAAAAAAATGAGCAACGATTTACACATACCCATATATACTCGCATGTATACAAACATGTATATATATGTGTGTATGTATATATGTGTATATGTACTACCTAACACTAACGACTGCAAAGACGCAGAATTCTGTACAGTGAGTAAAATTTAAAATATTCAAACTGTAACATAAAAGGGGAAGTGACCAACTGTCTGAAGTTGTACGCTATTAATAATACAAATTTAGAAAGGAGAGACGAAAAAAAAATAAAAAAAAAAACACAATGAAATTTTATATTTAGCTTTCCCTTATGTTGTATCCCTTGAGAAATAAAAATAATACACATACATATAAATATATACATATAAATAAATATATACATATAAATAAATATATACATATAAATAAATATATACATATAAATAAATAAATGCATATATGCATATATATATATATACGTGCGCGCTTATTTTTCTGCTACTTAAAGACCAAACACATTTACATTATGAACTGTACAGGTAGCAACCTCTAAAAAAAAAACCAAGTCAATTTCGGACAAGAGTTCCACACTAGCATTTTTATTATTTTACCAAGAAAATGAATAAAAATAAAATAAAATGAAATGTAGTACGATAAAATGAAATGTAGTATGATAAAATGAAATGTAGTATGATAAAATGAAGAATAATATGATAAAATAAAATATAATATGATAAAATGGAATAAAATAAAATATGATAAAACGAAATAAATTAAATTGTAGTAAAATGTAACATAACAAAACAAGTTTTAAAAGGCTGTGAGCTCAGCAATTTAAATTGAAAATTTAGCAAAAAAAAAAAATATTTATAATTTTACATAGAGGAATTGCAATTTAAAACATATCCAGAATAAACCCTTTTTAATTCAGGTTTAATCTGATCTTACAATAAAGAAATTGTAAATTATAAATTATAAATTGCAAGTTGTAAGTTGTAACCAGTAAATTGAATATTATAAATTGTAAATTATAAATTGCATAAATTGTAAATTTTGTGTGTGTACGTGTATGTGTGTGTATCATGTTCAAAAAGCCAAATAATATTATGTACTTGTTATTTGTGTGCTATTTGAAACAGCTTACCTAAAAATCAGGGCAAATTTTTTTCTCCATTAGTAAAAATTTATGAACAGAAAAAAAAAAAAATATATATATATACACACATACATATATACGTACATATATACATACGTACATATTTGCATATACGTACATATTTGTATATACGTACGTATACGTTTGTACATTTTTTTTTCACATGACTCGTTCAGGTAAAAATTTTTCTGGAATGTACAGGAAAACGCTTTTTTTATGAGATATTGTTTTGGTACAAAAAAAAAAAAAAATTTAGACGTTATATTATACAATACGAGGAAACGTAATTTATATATTTTTTATTCATTTTTTATATATTTTTTATTTTTTTTAGTTCTATTTTATTTTCTTACACCTAAGATTAGTATAAACAATTTTACAAAAGTTTACTCGTTCATTTACAACTATTTAGACTTATTAAGAAAAAAAAAAAAAAAAAAAAAGAAAGAAAGTTGGTTGTTAATATAATAAATAAAAATAAATTAAACAGTAATCAAATAACCCAACAATTAAAAAAATAAAGTCGTGTAAGAAAAATTTAAAAGGTATATATTTTTTTCGTGAACACTTTTGTAAAGTGAAAGGATTCATTCATATATCACTCATCTGAAGGTATATATGGACGTGTATCTGTATTTATACCCGTATGAGTAAATAAAATTTACGCAAATAAATAAGCGTAATTTTTAAAAATTAAAAAATTGGCAGACAGACAAGCAAACAAGCAAGAAAACAAACAAGCAAGAAAACAAACAAGCAAGAAAACAAACAAGCAAGAAAACAAACAAACAAGAAAACAAACAAGCAAGAAAGCAAGCAAGCAAACAAACAAACAAAAGAAAAATCTCGTAAAAAAACGTCAGTTAAAATAGCTAAATATGCAAGATAAAATTTAATTTCTACTTGAATGTATAAAAATAAAGGCTTTACACATATCACGACATGTCATTGCTACACGTTATTACTACTGTACATTACTACCACGTATAAGTACTACCTATAAGTACTACATATAAGTACTACATATAAGTACTACATATAAGTACTACATATAAGTACTACGTATAAGTACTACGTATAAGTACTACATATAAGTACTACGTATAAGTACTACCTATAAGTACTACCTATAAGTACTACGTATAAGTACTACGTATAACTACAACGTGTAATTACTGTATATTGATACAAATTATTCCACACATTATGCTGCACTTTGTGCTGCACATCACAGCTACACAATGTAGTACTTACTCAGAAAGTTAGATATGGACGAGTCCAGTATATCATAATATTCAAACAAATTATATATGCAAACAACTAGCGCATTCGGGGTTACATATAAGGTAAAGGAGTTTTTTTTTTGTGCGCAAATTCGAATCATTTTATACTTGATTAAATTTGGAAATTTCATTTTCTCTTCGAAAGAAAATAAATTATCTAGTCCACTAATGCTGAACTCACCTAGGTCCTTTATTAAATTCTTGATCTGAAAAAAAGTGCAATGGGGAAGGAAAAAAAAAAATAAAAATAAATAAAAATAAATATATGGATAAATATACGAATAAATATATGAATAAATAAATGAATAAATATATGAATAAATATATGAATAAATAAATGAATAAATAAATGAATAAATAAATGAATAAATATATGAATAAATATATGAATAAATAATCAACGTCAATGTTGAACGTCACGCAGTTCAGTTGTGTTGACATCGAAATGAGGGTGAGCCGTGAAATGGGCAAATAAGCATGACGTAGGTACGTGCATACAAATACGTGTATATGGGTATGTGGGTGTATATGGGTATGTGGGTGTATATGGGTATGTGGGTGTATATGGGTATGTGGGTGTATATGGGTATGTGGGTGTATATGGGTATGTGGGTGTATGTGGGTATGTGGGTGTATATGGGTATGTGGGTGTATGTGGGCATATGTGTACATCTGTACGTATGTATGTGTGTATATGAATATATCTGTATGCATGGAACGATTGGGGCCCCGTGAAAGACTTGCCTGGTACTCATATTTGGTGGATAGCACGTCGATGTACTGAGAATCCCTGTAGTTGTAAATATTATGAAATAGGATAGGGGTAAAACATATTTCCTTTGTGCTATTTATAGTAATTAATATATAATCGGTTAAGTACATTTTTATTATATTAGACCCTTTCATTTTATCAATAGTAAGGAGAGTATTATTACGAGTGTAATTTATATTTTTGAAAAGGTAGCTGTTCAGGTAAAAAAAGAAATTGACTGCTCTTAGTGTATGTAAAAAAGGGAATTTTAAAATGTACATAATATTATCTTCAGATATCATTATATATGTATTATTACAATAAACAACATCAATTATGTTACTCTTTGGATATTTCAATTTTTTAAAAATAAAAGTACTATTTGTTTCTGTACTGTTCATATTTTTTTCATTTTTCTGTAAAATATTTATGCAGCTTTTTTGTTTTTTATATATCCAAAAATATATTTCTTTATTTTCAAATAGTATACATCCATGATTACAACAAGTCCCACTAATTAAAACTTTGGGTTTCGAATTAATTAATTTTTTTTTAAATTTTACATTTTCAGAAATTCGGATATATATAAAATAATTTTTATTTTTTTTTATTTTTTTTTCATTATTTATTAATTTGTTCATATTTTGTTCTTCCAGATATCTGAAAATGTAGTTCTCTCCAAGTTGTTCATTTTTACCATTATTCACACACATTATTTTTTTGGAAATATGTTCAGAATATTTTAAAGAATTATTATTATATTGTATTTCTCCTTTGTTACAAGGATTATTAGCAGCATTATCATTAACCATTTTTTTTTTTTTCTGTCTCTTTCCATTTTGTAATTCGAAGGAACTATAGTCGTAGTTATTTTCCTTTCTCTTGCACGTTTCTCTTTCATTCAGTTTCGGTAATTCACTCCAGCTGTTCGTGGCAACTGGATGGATCATACTGCTGCTATGTTTTTCATCAACCGTGTTAAATGGTACACGTGTATGTGCTATAGCGCCTTGCTGCAAAATGAGTTTACTCTTCGTGCTGGCACTCGTCCCACTTGTTACCCTCTCCCCGTTCACTGAGTTCTCTATATTTAATTTCCTCTTCTCTTTTGTCGACTTCCCCCCATTCGTTATCTTCTCCCCTCTCACAACACTTAAACTTCCATTTGACAAACCCGTAAATGTTGTTATACCATACTTCTTACTCTCATCGGAGTAACCCTTGGAGAAATTCCTGGGGCAGATATGATTCGTACCCTGTTTGTAATTCTCATCATAAAAATGGCAATTAGTCATATGTACAGGCTTGTCACTTCCACTTGTATATTCCATTGTTTTGAAGGTAGAATTATAAGATAACTCAAAAATAGTTGAATATTTTAAATCATCGTTACAATTTTGTATGTCTTGTTCATTTAGTTCAGGGAGACTGACTAAAATAGTACTGAATTGTAAATTCTGGTGAACGAGCTGTGAAGGAATAATCATTTTAATTTGTTTAATTAACATTTTATTTGAATTCTTATTATTGTTAAGACCTAGATATAAATTTTTTTTGCTATCTATTAAACTAACTCCAAAAAAGTGTATAGGATCTAATGGATAATTTTCTGTTAATAGTTCGTCATGTGTTTTCCTGTTTATGTCCTCATTCTTCTTCTCTCCATTAACAGGTTCATTTCCATTTTCATAAACATTATTTTGATTGGATGTGTCAAAATATATATCACCCTTATAATTACATGATACTATTTGAATATCTGTAATTTCATTACTTGTTGGTATTTCTAAATTCTTCCATTCATTAAAATGGTCTAAATGCCATAAGTATCTGCTATGATTATAGACATACAATTTATTATTAGATAAGTATACTAATATATGCCATCTTGAAAAATAAATTAATTTAATGAAATTATTTTCAAATATATAACTATTAAACAAGTACATATTCATATGAATTCCCAAGTGTGGTTTAAATCTTTTCTTGTTAAATACCACCGTTTCATTTGCAAATCTAGCGAATGCCCCCCCGAAGCATGCAAAGTTTTTACCCACGTTGTATTTCCCCATCACATGGGACAGCTCCTTGACATCTCGTTCTGCATTCGGATATGAGAAAACAAATAAAATGAAACACATAAAAGGAAATATGTGTAATGTAACAAGTGTAGTGTAACAGGTGTTATATAACAAGCAAAATAGATGCAGTATATAGATGGAAAAACAAATAGGTGGACTTATCCTTGCGTGCACACATACCACAAATTGCCCGCCGCCTTTTGCTAAAACGCTACATTGTACGGGGGGGAAATGCCAGTGATATCGCACTCACCACAGTTCTCTCTTTAAATTCCCTCATTTTTTCGTATATTTATATGTTTGTATATTTAGTTTCCCACTCGTTTACCCACTCATCTGCTCACATATTTTTTTTAATTTTTTTTTTTTTTTGTTGAACGCATACCTGAGAAGGTCCTCATTTTTTTGCTCTGAAAATCTGTGGCATCCGTTTCATTGTCATCTTGATCCATTTGTGTGTAGTTATTTTCTACACGACTGTATTCCCTATTTCTATAACCAATCATGGTTATTCGATACAAGTGCACAGATTTCCAATTTTTTTTTTTTTTTTTTGATTATTTTGCAAACGCTACAAAAAATCAGTTTTCATTCAAAATAGGTGGTGCATACTTTTATAAGGTAACATTTGAACCCAGGGAAAAAAAAAAAAAAAAAAAAAAAAAATTTGAGGGGGAGAGGGTATTTGTCTACCCTATTTTACCGTATTATTTTCCTGTATGCTGTTCTGAGTTGTTACACAATATTTTATGTCGCTCTTCACTGAGATACAATATTTATTGATGCTTTTACTTTTTTTCCAAAAATTTTCATTGCTTTAAAAGGGAAGCCCCCCAAAATATTTTCACATTCATAAAAAATTGTAATAATTGTAGTATGTTGTTTTGTAATTAACTTGATTTAGCTTAAATCAGTTTAATTTAATTCGCCTCAATATATAATTTAATTCATTTTATTTTAATTTAATTCAGTTTAATTCAATTTATTTCAGTTTAATTCAATTTATTTCAGTTTAATTCAATTTAATTTAATTTTTTTATTTTTTTTTTTCTTTTTCTTTTTCTTTTTTTACTTTTTTTCAAATTATTCATACCGTTGTGGCGTATTTAAGCAGTATTTTTTTCTTTTTTTTTTTTTTAGGAAAATTAGTAAGTACAATACATTTTTTCAATTTTTCTGTCCTACCGAGCACAATAGGAAAAAGCATGTATAGTAAAATCATGTAGGTGTATGCAAAAATGTGAGAAAAAAGAAAAAAAAAAAAAAAAAAATAAGAACGATCAAGTATGCACTCGTTAAAACTGCAAAAAAACAACTTGAATTTTATATTGGTTTGCTTTAC
This sequence comes from Plasmodium brasilianum, assembly GCF_023973825.1. Classification (NCBI taxonomy): domain Eukaryota; phylum Apicomplexa; class Aconoidasida; order Haemosporida; family Plasmodiidae; genus Plasmodium; species Plasmodium brasilianum. The sequence goes on from NC_090123.1 coordinate 1,414,660, forward strand.
TTTGTTTCATTTTCGTTTTGTTATATTTTATATTATTTTGTTCATTTATGTTTCAACTTTTTTTTTTTTTTTTTTGAAAAATGAATATTTTTACAAACGCTGAAGTAGCTTTTGTGGCTTACTCTACTTACACAATACAAAAGCTTGAAAATAGAGAGAACCACTAATTTTATAAAACATTTAATTTCTCTTTTTTTTTTTTTTTTTTTTTTTTTCTATTTTTAGCCTCTACCTTATATCTTTAATTATTTATATCTTTTTATAGTTTTCTTTTCTTTTTTTTTTTTTTTATATTATTATCCTTTTATCACTTTTAAACATGTTATTATACTATATTAACATATTCTTTGCATACACACACATGCTATAATGTGTATATTTTATTTTACTATATAAAGAGAACAGCTACTTCATTTTATCTCCTCTTTATTCTGTCATTAATCTTTTTTATGCTATGAAAAAATAAAAAACAATCCTGATATATGCAACCTTCAACTTTTTTGTAGTTTTTAAGGACTACGAAAAAGGCAAGCATTGCATGACCGAGAAGACGCAGTGATTGCGCAGTGATTACGCAGGGACGTATGGGTACTACATGTATATGTATATATAATAGTGAACACGCAAAATCAAATAAAAAAAAAAGACAACTATAGGGCCTGTAACGATATCAGCGTTAGACGAGAAAACATAAATATCCGAAAGGGACATATCAACTATTAGACGAACGAATGAACAAACGAATCAACAAGCAAAATACAAATTAAATTTTAAGTGAGACAGCAACTTATCGCATTTTAGCCAATAAAAGAAAAGAAGAAAAAGAGGCTTCATATATTGTATGTAACATTTTGGTGATTTGTACTTTTATTTTCAAAGTTTTTTCCTTTTTTCCTTTTTTTTTTTTTTTTTTTTTTTTTGACACGCTTGTTTGCAAATAATTTAAAGCTTTCTATATAATTTTAAATAATTTTTTTTTAAATAAGCAAAATAATATTAACTGTTCATAATTTTTTTTTTTTTTTTTTTTTTTTGCACGTTATGTACATTAAGAGCATAGTATCTGATTTCAATACGTTGTTACAAAAGTGAAAAAATATTTGTACATAAATTTTGTACCTAATAATAGCAAACGGAAGTTAAACAGAAAGATTCGAAGTGGGACAGGTAGTCATCACATACTATATTAAGTGTATGAAATCAAAAAGTTGGGAAGCACAGGGGTTAAAACAAAATAAATCATTTTGAGCAGGAAATGGAAGTAAAGACAAGAAGAAAACATACAAAAAACACTATAGAATAAAGGAGAGAAAAGAAATGCAAAATAAACTGAAGAAACAAAAAAGGAAAGCTTAAATGAACGTACATGAAAATATGCACATAAATTGCAATACAGGTAGAAGTGCAAAAAGGGCAGTACATCAATACATGTGAACTTCCCCTCGACAACTGCATGAGGATATAGTAGTTTCTTTTTTTCTTTTTATTTTCTTTGTTGAAAAAGTTTAACAAAGGTACAATGCTACATTCTCAAATTAGTAAAATGAGAATTAAAAAAAAAAAAAAAAAAAAAAAAATATACAACTTGTTACATTTAAGTAGCTATATATTGGAACAATAATAAAGCGTTGAAGTATTAATAAAATAAAAAAAATGCTATACATTATTTTCCCCCATTTTAAAAGTTGATCAATGTATACATGTATGTATGTATGTACCTACATATATAATCGTACACTTTCATATTTTTCAGTACTAATGAAATGCTCGAAAAACGCACGTTTCCTGCTAAATTCATGTTTGATAGAGGAGTAGCCTCCCTTTTTTTGTTTCATTTAAAACAAAAGGATAAGATAACATTTTGTAAATTTTCAACGAGGAAAACGCTTATTTATGAACACATTGCTGATGGGGAGGATTTCTTATCACAAAAGGGAAAAACAATTTATGCTCTCGTTAATTATACCTATGTAAATGCAAAACTTCGTGAAATAAACCACTATTTGAAGAGTAGTAACAGCGCAAATAATAACTCCAATATAAGTTACAATCATTTTTTCCAAATAAGTAATAACACTGCAGGCTTAGCGAATAATCATATTAGCAACGATGCCAACGTATATCGATTTAACGCAGTCGACATAGTTGAGAGGGATGACAGAGGTGATAGGAAAGACAGGGATGACAATGTAAACACAGTTGGTGGAATTCATAGCAATGACCACCTTGACCGAGCAGTAGAAAACTTATATATCTTGTGTGTTAAGGGAAACATAGATGAATCAGACGAAAGGATTAGGCACTATGTGAATGTTGTATTAAATTACATAAATGAATATATGGAAGAAGTAACAAGTGACAACTTAAAAAATAAAGGTGCAGAAAAATATAATGAGAAAAAAAATAAAAAATTTTTAAGCATTAATAGCTATTTATTGTTCTTAAACATTTTAAGAGTACTAGATAGAAAAAAAGAATTTAAAAATTTACTGAAATTAGTTAGCCAAAATATTCACTTCTTATCTATAGACATCGTTAGGAGGATAGCTTTTATTCACGATTTAAAAAAAGAGCATTCTTTTTTTTTTAAAGAAGTTTTAAATTATATTTATACTATTATACAATGTAACAATGAATTGTATTATAGAGAAATGCAAAATGTTAATATATGTATAAATATATGTACAAATTTTTTTTTTGGGAAAAAATATGTACAGGCAAGGAAAATGTATGATTATGAAATTAACGAAGATATTATTTATTTATATAATATAAATTACATTTATATAAATCATATTATCACATTTAGTAATATCATACACTCTGAAAAGAGTATGTATTATCAAGATGAAATGTATACAGGGAAAGAACTAGATATACCAAAAGACGACAAAGGAGAAGAAGAATCATCAATGCAGAAAAATCGTGATATGATGTATTTATCCTTGTCGTCACATGACTTTACAGATATGCACAAAAAATTGAATAAACGATATACCTCCAATCTTAACAAAGAAGAACATACGAATGCAACAGTTAGTTTACACGATGAAACTGTAATGATGACAATGACAAATAAAAACAAAGATGCAACGTATAATTATACCCAAAGAGAAAAAAGGAATAATAAAATGAGTTCATCTACAAGTAATCATAATGATGATGATGCAAAAGAAATATATAATTGCAGATCAACTGATCATCTAAATATACGTACAACATACGCGGATGATTTTAATTTTAATTATTACATGATTGATACAATTTACGTTCTCTTTAATTATTACATGAACTTATCAGAAAAGAAAAAAAACGATAAAAATAATCTTTCTTTTTTTTTTTTTTTACCGGACATAAAGAATAATATTATGAATATAGTTTTGAATTTTATTACTACTTTAAAAGATGAGCTAAATAAAAACAAACAACTGAAAAATAAGAAAATAATTGCCTCTTTAGAAAGAGTTTTAAAGCTAGGTTATGCATTTCAAGTACCGTTTAAGTTAGAGCCTTTCATCTTCTACTATTTGAACGTTTTGTTGGTCAGCAAATTTGATCTCTCTTTACTAGACAACATAAAAATATTAGCTATTTTTAGGGAAGTGCATAATATGAATAGGGGGAGCAACATGAACAGGACAGGTAAAATGGAAGTGGCAAAGGAAAGAATAAACGAAGGGGAAAACGACATAGCTAAAAGGGAAGAGGAAAGAGTAAACGAAGGGGAAAACGGCATAGCTAAAAGGGAAGAGGAAAGGGTAAATGAAGGGAAGAGTATCACCTCTGAAAAGGTGGAAGAAGAAAATACGATTCTTCCTGATGAGATAGCCAAAATAAAAATATACACAGGACAGGCGGAAAAAAATCCCAAAAAAAAAAAAAAAAATTTGATCTATGTTCATCAAGTCAATTTAATACAAAATTAAGTAGCTATATACATGCCCCTAACGAGATGTACAACGCAAATAGTTATCTATTGGATAACATGATCAAGTTAGTTTTTGATAACCTAAAAAAGTGTTTACATACATCAAAAGGTAGTGACATATGTATGTTAATACCGATAGTTTATGAATTTCATAAATATATGGATGAAGAGTTAAAAAATATATTAACCGTTCAGGTAACATGTAACAGAGACAATATAAATGAAACGAACTTCATAAATATATTACGCGTATTTTCAAAGATGAAGTATAAGAATGAACTTGTTAACAAATTTTTGTACAATGTGAAATATTTGGCAAGTTACAAAAAAAGCAATGGGTTAACAAATGAGCAGAGCAGTGATAACGATTCTATGCAGAACGTTTATTCTTTTTTTTTTTCGTGTCCAAAATTCTTTTTCCTGTTTTTTTATTATAAAAGTAAAAATAATTTATTTACATATAAGGATGTATATTATGTGGAAAACTTTATACAAAATAGCTTTTTTGAAATGAATGTAAAGGATTTTATTTTTGTTTTATTAATTTATTACAAGAACGGAATAGTTTTACTACCGCAACTGCTGCTCAAAATTTGTGCTATTTTTAACAACGGGAAAAAGATTATAAAAAGGGAAGAGCTGCTATTTTGTCTTTTTTTGCTCTCAAAAAATTATTACGCCCTATCAAACAGTGCAAGTGGAAGAATTGATAGTAGTGGTAATAGCGGTAGTTATTACAGGGCCTTAGGGAATAAAGAGGACAACTTTTTGATGAAAAAAATGAACGTGTTCAGGAAAAGCCAGTATACTCAGCATCACATAGACTCTTTTATAAACGTAATTAATGACATTTTATTGTACATTTACGATGATAAGATGATAAATTATCAAGCAGACCTGATGAAACATTTACAAGAAGAGGGGAATATAAGAAATACTGTTGAAGGGGAAGGAAAAAAAACGAATGATGGTAAGAACAATGAGAAGGAAGAAGCTTATTCTGAAGATATCAAAGTGATCCATCATAATAACACTTATATGGTCAATTCTGAAATATATACCTGTAAAATGGACTTTAACAGGTTAAAATTAAATTTGATAATGATGAAAATATTTTATAACTTATATTATTCCTTTTTCACAATTCGTAATGAAAAAAAAAAAAAAAAAAAAAAAATTCTGAACAGTCATCATGAAAAATTATTAACTCATTTATTTTCATGTTTTAATAATAATTTTTCAAAAAATGTAAACGAAATTAAATATATATCCCCCTTATTATATCATTTTAGTTACCTTAATATTTATTCTCCATTTTATTTTAAAAAACAAATATGTTACATATTAAAAAATTGCATTATGGATGATCAGCTAGTAAAACATATATTGCTAAGTCATGTATTTATGAAACAGAAAATATCAACTGAAATAAAAAAGTATATTAAGGAATATGTAATTACCCATTTTGAACATTTTAGCATGAATCTTCAAGTACTGTTCTTTAAATTTTGTAATAATTTTTTAAATATGAAAAATATAGAAAATACAGATGAACAAAAGGATAGTTTGTTATTCGATCAGCTGCTAAATAATATATTTTTAAATTTAGCAAAAATGAAGCCAAACAATTATTTAGATATTTATTTTACCATAAGCAATAATATGGTTAAAGATAAAAAGTATTATATTCAACTATTTTATTATATGAACAAGTGTGCTGATCATTATACCGGTGAACAGTTATTGCTAATACTTTTTTACATGTACAAGACAGGTTATAGTAAACCAAAAATACGCAAAAAAGTAAGAAATTTAATTTTGCATCACCACAAGAAAAGACTAATTAATTTAAGCACCTATATAAAATATATATTGCCACTCGACGAATTTGGTATATATCATTTGTTACCAATTAAATTTCAGCAGGTTATTTATGATCAGGTACATTGCGATAGATACGTACACGGGGGAGGGGGGAGGACATTCTAACACATGCGCTAAGCACATAATATATATATATATATATAGAATAGATAACACACGTACGTACATGTTTTTCTCTATACCTCACAAATTTTTCCATTTTTTGCGTTTTTATAGCTCGGAGAGGATGTGAAACCGTATGTACGGCAGCCGCTGAAAAATGATGAGGTAAAAAAGCTCAAAAAATAAAAAAAATACAAAAAAGTACAAAAATGAAAAAACAAGCAAAAAAATGCAAAAAAACGCAAAAAAATGAAAAAACAAACAAAAAAATGCAAAAAAACGCAAATAAAAAGCAAAGAAAGGCAAAAGACTGAACATAAAAATTTCTCCATTTAAGACAGCGATTTGAAAACAAAATGACCACAATTAAAAAAAATGTTAAAACATAATAAATGATATTATGTATTTTCGTTTTTGCCTTTTTTTTTTTTTTTTGGAAATTATAGGAAGAAAGGAAAAATTCGCAAATCACAATGGAACATGATCAGGTAATTTTATTCGTTCATATATACTCGTCATGCTGATGCATATATATATATATACATATATGTTATTATATATACGTTTATGTATGTATATTTGTATGTATATTTGTATGTATATTTGTATGTATATTTGTATGTATATATGTATGTATATATGTACGTATGTACGTATGTATGTATGTACGTATGTACGTATGTATATATGTATGTATATTTGTATGTATGTACGTATGTATGTACGTATGTATGTACGTATGTACGTATGTATATATGTATGTATATTTGTATGTATGTACGTATGTATGTACGTATGTATGTACGTATAAGTATATGCAAATGTGAATTTACATTATTCCGTTTGCAATTTTGTATGCCGCGTTTGATGTATAAACGTTACAGTATTTTATTTTATAACTTCGTATATATTTAGCTTAACATATTACGGTTAGCTAAATTTTATGAACTGTACATAAATAAATTGAACGTGGATAATACACTTTAAATATTTGTTTATATGTATATGAGCATATACATATACGTATGTATTAACAATTTATAATTATATACTTTTATTTTTATACATTGATGTGATTAAAAAATACATAAATACTTCTGGGATCAGTTAGTTTCAAAAAGTGTACATTACGAAATACATATACATATAATTTACTTAAAATAACAATATATTATTTTATATTTTTCATTATATTTTGTTCAATATAGCAGGATTTTCCTATAGAAACAACTGAACAGCAAGATAATGAAGATGCGCCCATATATATCTTTGAACAAATGGTTAAAAGTTATTGAGCATATATATATATATATATATATATATAAATATAGGTATGTACAAATGATGTTTTATTTTTCCCATCTCCACCCAATTTTTTTTTTTTTTTTAATTTTATTATAATAAATATTTTACTAAGGTAACCTTTTTATATAATAATTAAATTTCTCTTTTTATAATAATTTCTTTTTTTTAATCATAATTTCTAATTTCTCATTTTTAATTATAATGGATAAATTTCTCCTTTTTTAATCGTAATTTCTAATTTCTCATTTTTAATTATAATGGATAAATTTCTCCTTTTTTAATCGTAATTTCTAATTTCTCATTTTTAATTATAATGGATAAATTTCTCCTGTTTTAATCGTAATTTCTAATTTCTCATTTTTAATTATAATGTATAAATTTCTCCTTTTTTAATCGTAATTTCTAATTTCTCATTTTTAATTATAATGGATAAATTTCTCCTTTTTTAATAGTAATTTCTAATTTCTCATTTTTTTATTATACAGTGTTAAATTTTATTTTTTATGATGGTCAAATTTTACTTGTAATTTCTTCTCTATTTTTCGACAGTGTTATCCTTTTTAAGTGGCAATCAAATTATACCTTTTTTTTTTTATTTTATTATAGTATGCCAATTTAATATCAATTTAATATGTCAATTTAATATGTCAATTTAATATGTCAATTTAGTATGTCAATTTAGTATGTCAATTTAGTTTTTCAATATTTTTATATAAACTTTTTATTGAATTAATATGCTTACAAATATTATTATATTATGAATGTTTGTCGAACAATATATTTATTAATATATACTTTTATTCTTATTTATTTTTTTTTTTTTTTTCTTTAAAAATTGCATCGCAATTCAAATTATCAAGATACATTTATATATTTCACATTTTTAAAAAAAAGGGGTTAAAAAAAAGAAAAAAAAAATCTTACGTGTACATACAAAATATGTGCAGTTTGTATGTTTTAAAGTTCATATATATTATAACATGAGTAAATACATAAGTATACATAAATGCATATATACTACATAACAAGTAAAGGTAGAACATTACAGCGGTAAACATGCGAATGAAATGATTTGTTTTTGAGAATTCATCTTTATTTAATTTATTTTTTCCATATTTTCCACTTTTTCCATTTATTTTATTATTTTTTTACCTTCTTAAGTATGTATGTATTATGCAAGTATGAATGTAAAAATTGATAACGAGCATCCAACTTTTCCATATATATTTGTTTAAAATTGTGAGGCAGGAGGGGCGTATATTTTTTAAAATTTTTTTGTAAGAACAGTTGAGAGTGTCCTCACTTGCTCGATGAACACACAATCACTACTTGTATAAAAAAAAAAAAAAAAAAAAAAAAAATAGTGTTAACAGAAATTGCCAAAATTTAAATTCAACATTTAAGTGCTTGTAACTACTGTACAACGGTGTAGTAGCCAAACGGTTCAAGTGATAATAAGGGAATAAGGGAATAAAGTTAAGGGTTAACCGAGGATTATATATGTATATATATATATATATATACTCTGATATATAGATACACTACCCCCCTAATCCACATTTTCAGAGTGTGAAATTACAAAATATAGTCTTTTAGAATGAACGATGCGATAGACGAAGATTTTTTATATGAGGACATAAGAAACAAGAGGGATATCATTGACATAAGTTCAGGTGAAGAGTGCATTAGTAACAGTTCAGATAAGCTATATGAAGAGGAGGAAGAGGAACTAATTAATTATAAAAAGAAACGAATATCGTATTATAAAAGATTTTATGCTAATAAAAGTATATATTGTGTAAACTCATATAAAAAATGGGTATATTTTGGTAGTGTTAATAATAAATGTTATTTGTATAATAATTTTGATCAAGATTTGAAATCATTTGTTCATAATTCAAATAGTTTACAGGTAGCGCAGATAAAAAATAGCAGGAACATTAATAAGGATGATACTATGACCTTGGGTCATTGTGGAAATGGAAAGCATATCAACAAGAATAGCATGATAGGTAGTAGTGTAAGCTGTACTAGTGGTATTAGTTATAATACTAACAGTATCAGTGGAAATAGCGTGGACGTGTGTTTGCAAAACTTGAAGCATCAAAAGTACAGTGATACTGTGACAAACATAAAATTTTCGAAAAATTATAAATACGTCGCCTTGTGTGTATACAATGGTGATATATATATATATGAAAATAATAGTATGAACAGTTCAGAAATATTAAATTACAATTTAAAAAATATAAAGCAAAATATTAATAGTAGTAATTCTTTATTAGCTATATTTAATTGGAATATAGATAATAAATTTATAAAAGAAGAACTAATAAATGAAGATATGAAAATTGTCAATATTTTAAGTCTTAATGATTCAAATAATAAAAAGGATATTGAATATTTTATGTTTTGTCCGTATAATGAAAATATTCTTATAAGCATTTATTTAGATGCACCAAATATTTATATATGGGATGTACTTGAAAGTACACCATTAAACATTACCTACACTGTTGATATACCAACTTTTTTGAATATATGTAACTATGACAGTTATTTTTATCTTCTAGTGGGTTTTCATAATGGAGATACCTTTGTGTATGACTATGATATTTACAATATAAAAAAAAGAAGTGCAGGTAAGAAGCACGGAAAAAGGGAAAAAGCGAATTATACAGGAGTACCCTCTGTTAATGGTAGTGAGTACACGCAGAAGGCAGGGTTAAGCTGGCTTCACCGCACCAGCAGTAATAACGATAATGGGATTGACATTGACGATGATATTGATAATGAAAATAACAGTGATAATGTTAACGGGGGCACTAATAACAATAGTATTGGTAGTATTGGCGGTATTGGTAGTATTGGCGGTATTGGTAATACTGGCAGCATTGGTAATACGGGCAGCATTGGTAATACTGGCAGCATTGGTAATACTGGCAGCATTGGTAATACTGGCAGCATTGGTAATACGGGCAGCATTGGTAGGGGAGTGCTAATAAGCAGCCATAAGAGTAATGGCGTGAAATATGAAGGGAATGATGGTTCATTGAGCTACAGCAATAAATCATTGCTAAACAACTACAATAGTAATTATAAATATAACGAATTAATAAATGACGAATTGGACAACAACAACGATATCTTGTGTATTGACAATAATTTAACGAATGAAATATTTATAGCTTCCCATAAAAATGTGATACAAATGTATAATATTAATAATAATAATCTTATTAGTACATATAATAACCTCCATAATGATATAGTAGATTACTGTTTATTTAATAATAGAAAATCAAATATATTTGCGTCTTCTTCTTTAGATAATAATGTCATTATATTTGATTTTCAAAATAAGAAATATATTAACAAGTTTAGTGTTAATTATGATTTTAATAAAAATGATACGAATGATCGAATGGATAAAGGAATAAATTTTCTCAAATGGCTTAATGCAAATTTACTTTTATTTTCCAGTTTAAATGGAAACATATATATATATGACATTAGACTTAGAAAATGTATTCATCAGTTTTATTCTCATACAGATACCATTTTTAATATTCACGTATCACTGCATTTGTATGAACACAAAAATATATTATCAATTATAACTGCCAGCGATGACAAATCCTCCAACATGCATTTTTTGGACCTTTCGTATTTCACCTAGTATGCGCCATCAATCACTAAGCATTAATTTCCTGTGTTATAAGAAACATACCAGATGGGAAATACTTATGTTTTCCCGTTTATTAGCCCATTTGTCTTCTCGTTTGTAACCACGTTTGTAAATCTTGCATGTAATCTCGTTTGTTAAATTGTTTTTCATTGCATTTGTCTTCTCATTTTTCATCTCGTTTTTCGCCCAATTTGTTAGCCTATATATAACTGCTCGTTCATTTTTATGTTCCATTTTTTCGTACCATTTTTGCCCTTTCATTTGATGAAGCAATCATGCTGGTAAGCAAGCTTCCGTGCACATACACACATATAAATATATGTACATGCATATATATGCATACATATGTAAATATACATATATAATTGTGTCCATATATATACTAATATGTACGTATTTGTGTGTATATATATATATATATATATATATAGCGCAGTCATGTTTAAATTTTCTGCTGGCTATTTTTTTTTTTTTTTTTTTATCTATTATCATTTTTTACTTCCTTTTTTTGTTCCTATGTTGGTGTACTGTTGTACTGCTGCACTATTGCACTGTTACATAATTTGAAATTTGCCTGTGTCTGTGTTCAGAAAAACTTGCAAAAAAAAAAAAAAAATTACAAGAAATAAAAAGAATTACAGACGAGGAAAAAAATGCCCACGTGTTTAAATGGTCAGTGTGCAGCTACTAATAGCACTACCCTTTCCCGCTGCTAATCCTCAATGCATACGTACGACGACTGTGGAAGGTGCTTGAAAAAATTAGTTTTCAAAATGTACATAAAAATACTGTATGTAGCAACAAGGCCCAAGGGTCTGTCCTTATTTTGCTTTAAGTTAACATAGTATATGTTATCAAAAATTTCATCTTTGTTATGCAAATTATTGCTCATATTAATAAAATTTTTATGTACGGATTTGTATTTTTTCTCTATATTATTACAATTGTCCATTATGAGAAAAACGCCCTTTGCTTTATTTACCAAATTTAAAAATGTATGATCATGTTCAGAATAATTTTTTTTATAATTTATATACAAATCACTATGGCTACTATATTTTAATAGTAATATTTTATTTTCTTTGGCATATTTATGTAACTCATTTAAATCTGTGTTTTTGTATGGTATGTCCAGTAAATACCCTGACGATGCTCGTATAGTAAATGGATGAAAAAAATCAATATTGTAAATACTGTTTATGTCTAAAGTTTTATAGCTAGCTATTTTATTTTTATTTTTTTTTTTTAAATTTTCTATATTAAATATACATTGCCATTTTAGTAAAAAACAACTCCGTATTATTGTGCCTATATCCCCATTACATAAATATTCAACATTATTTTTTATATCGTACTGTTGTGCACTTTCACTATTTAAAGAACAGTCATCCCTTTTAACTGCTCTATCATTGGCGTTTTCCTTTTCTTCAAAATGGATATCATATATTTTTAAATTTTGTTCGCTTTGCTTCACCTCAAATGGAATCTTTTGTCTCTCTTTCCATTCGTCTTCCCCATCTTCTTCTTCTTCTTCTTCTTCCTCTTCTTCTTCTTCTTCTTCCTCTTCTTCTTCTTCTTCTTCCTCTTCTTCTTCTTCCTCTTCCTTTTCCTCCTTCGCTTCGTCCACATGATTCATTTTTACCTCAGCCCCAACTTGGTGCTCTTCCCCCCAATTGACGTTATAAAAGCAAAATGCTAAGTGGGGTAGGCCCACATTATCAAAGTGAAATTTATGCAAAACCTCAGCTAAAACTCCATTCTTAAAAGAGTACAGAAAAGAAAGTTTTTTTAGCAATTTATTTGAAAGCAATATAAAATTATCAAATGAGTGAAAATCTTTTAAATTATCAATACTATTTGTATAAATTCTGCATAAGTAATTTTTTTGTCTCTCTAGTATAATTTTCTTACTTGTTAATAATATTTTTTCTTGTTTTTCTCTATACTTTCTATCAGTTGCTAATTTATATAAATGTATAAAAACCGGATGATTTTGTGATTTAATTATTTTTACTTTCTTTGAAGAGAAAAATATTTTATAAAAATGATCATTTTTTTTCTTTTCACTAATGCTTAGCTGATTATCTTTACTTTTCATTAGCATATTATTTATATGTTTATCTACTGTGTTATGAACAACATCATAACCTTTTCTTTTTATTATTTTATTTTCCATATTGTTTTTTCCTTTGTTTTTAATTATGCTTTTCGCATCCATTTTGATATTGCTACTAATAATTAAGTCGTTATTCCTATCACTGTTAAGTTTTCCATGTAGTACTTCATCCTTTTTATCGTCCACACTTGGATTATCATTACACTTCATTGTACCCTCTGTAAAACGTTTATTCTCTATCATGAGATGTTCGCTATTTGTAGACATGTGCTCCTCGTTCAATGGTGTACCTGTGTTATCTCCTTTATTAAAATATTTCTTATTCATATCATATAATGGGTTCTCCTTTGTTTCTCCTACAGTTCGATATTTTGTTTTAATAACACTCTGGCTAAGTGTTTGTGCATGACGTTTTTTTTTTTTACCACTGTCATATGGTATTTCTTCACACAGTTTGTGTTCATTTACAATTTTGTTATATAACTCACTCGTTAATGTGTTACTAGCTCTTGGCCCATATACAAAGCTTCTTGGTTTGACAAACGATGTTTCTTTATAATCATGAGGGGGAAGATTTTGCGGCGGTATCTGCGTGTGCTCATTATGCTGCCTGTACTCATTATACCGCTCGTACTCTTTTTGCTGCTTACCCTCCTTAAGATCCTTTTGTTTACTTTTAGATTTTTTGTTTTCTTCTTTTTCTTCTACCCCACTTTTATAAACATTCCCCAGAACATCTTCGTTGTCATCTACTCTTGTTGACTCAGCACTATGTGTTGTAAAAAGCTTAACAATATTTGTACATATATAATTATTTTTTCTATTCATCCATACGTTAAAAAGTGTAAGAAACTCCCTCCTATATTTTATTGTACAGTGCATCATGCTGAGTATTACAGCTTCAGAATGTTTATTTTAAAATTTCAAGTTATAAGCACATGCATTTTTAAAAGTTTTTCAATGCTAATTTTTCCTAATCTTGGAAGATGGAAAATATTTACTCATCCACAACATAACACTGTAGGGTGAGCGGCTTTCCCATAGGCAGTATGTGTATGTACATATATATGTACATGTATGTATATATTCTTTTTTTATGTGCACGAGGCATGTACATAAGTAAATATCTTGCTCTTTCCAAGTAGCGCTACTTCATATTTTTAAAAAATAAATATATTTTTTTTTTTTTTTGGAAAATATTATGAGTGCACGTTAGGGAGAAAAACAGTCCCCCTCTTTTTTCAAACTTTTGTCATATGCATATATATATGTATATGTATACATAATATCATATACGTACATGTACACTTATAGGTACATAAACAAGATGAACGCATAAGGCGCGAAAGCCACTCGTTTACCATTAATTGTTCCATTTTATACGCATATGCACAAATTCATTGTAATTATTTAAAAATAAGAGGAATGAAAAGGAGTGCATAAAATATTGTTTTTGTAGAGTATATCTTCAATGAATAAGGTAAAAAAAAAAAAAAAAAAAAAAAAAAATATCATACATTTCATTATGATTAATCGTTGTCACTTTTTGCTTTGTTAACACGGTTCCATTTTGCTGTACACCCTACAATTATGCACATTTTTGCAATTTTTTTGAGTTTTCTTATAAGCATTTTGAAAGTAAATATACTTAGTATTAACGCCATCGCATCGAGGTGGCAAACACTGAAAATGTACTATGGCACAACACCTTTGTTATCATCAAGATGTATGTAATAAATATGAACAGCACCGTTGCATTTTACGGGGATAAATTTGTTTTTTCTTTTTTTCCTTAAAATAGGGGAATACACAAAAAAAAAAAGAAACAAAATAATGAAAATGAAAAAAATGATGAAAATGATGAAAATGATAAGAATGATAAAATGATAAGAATGATAAAATGATAAGAATGATAAAATGATAAGAATGATAAAATGATAAGAATGATAAAATGATAAGAATGATAAAATGATATAAAAGAAAAAAACAAAAGTTATAAAATAACGTAAATGGGTATAGGAGTGATAAATGGCCAAAATGGCCACAAGAGTTCATAAGCGGCCATGGGAAAAAACAATAAATGTTTAGAAAAGGATTTAAAAAAAAAAAAAAAAAAAAAAAAAAAAAAAAATTACGGACAGAGCACAAATAAATTGCTGATTTCAAAATGTGGTGAATGGTTTGCTTATATAGAATTTAAAATCCGGATGGAGAGAATACTATAATGAATAACAAAAAATTGGATAAATTTAACAAGTCCAAAAAAAAGGCCGTTAAGATGGTTGTAAAAATGTAGTAAAATGCGGTCAAATGAAGAGGAAATATGATGGTATCCTACAAAATTGTAGAAGGTAAAAGCTAGTTGGCAGAACAACGTGTTCGGCGGAAACTGCGCAAAAACGGGCTAGTGCAGGGGGCACAGACACATCTTCTGTACAATGTTTGCAGCAATTGCAGCACTATCGAAAGAGCTATTTTTGCTGCCTTGCTTCCCCATAGGCATATGGCCTGATTTCATTCTCCTTACATTTTGCATATTAGATTTCATACGACTAAATGTTTTTTCTATATTTTTATTGATAGAGATTTTACAGTAGGAAAGTGTTTTACCTAATTTACGGTATCCGCACTTAACTAAAATTAACATAATAATTATGACAATAAAATAAATTAAAGCTAATAAAAAAAAAGCATATGCTAATTCATATGTACCATTGCCAACAGCCCTTAATGAAACTAACTGAAAAGATTTACTTGCTTTCCAGTATTTATCTGGCCATGTATTTTGTGTAAATGTTATTTTATAATTATCGCCAGGTTTTAAGTTTTCATTAATCACTCCATATGGCTTAATAAATGAAGATGTCATAGGAGGGCTAAACCAATTTTTATAATCAGGGGAAAATGTATTCAACCATATTTTATATTTTGAAGAAAACTTTTTATGTTTTTTAACATAGGAAAAAAAATCATAATAATTAACAACAGGAAATTTATCTATATTAAATTGTTCCGTATTTGCAGATAGATTAATTTTGTCATTAAAAATTGATGCAGATACTAAACCACAAGGATATATAATTTTCTTTTTTTCATAATCATTCACGGAATTAATATCACATATTTGATTATTTCTTGAAATATTTTTCTGCTTTTCATTTATTCCTAAATTGTCATTTAATTCAGGCAAAGTTTGAATACTGTCAACACACCTAAATTTATAAATATCTTCAAAAGTTTTTATATATTTACACTTACAATCATTAACCAATGAATGTGATTCATCTGATAAAAAATTTTTAAAATTTACATAAAAATTTGATATTTTATAATATATATATACTGGTTGTTTCATTTCTTCTGTTATTTGAAAAATTTTATTTGTATCACCTGACTCATAAGCTATATTTACCTCAATTACCTGACTCGATTCATAATATATGAAAAGTCCAATTAATATAAAAATTATTACTAAAATAAATAAAATGCTTGCAGCGACATTCCATTTGTAAAAATAATGAAATCCTTTAATTTTTTGAAGTTCTTGTTGTTTAAATGCATCCATGAAATTGTTATATTTAGAATCATTATAAATATTAGATATTTTTTTCCTTAACAAGACATCACTTTTTCTTTTTTCAATCATTGAAATTTTGATATGATCATCATTCTTAAATTTTTTTATATTTTTGTTTTTGTTTTTATCATCATTATCATCATCATCATCCTTTTCTTCTTTCTTATTAGGAGAACGAGAAATTATGGCTTGTTCAAATGAAACAAGTTTTTTATTTTTAACTGATCCTTCTTCATCTTTTTCATTCCCTGATTCTTCATCCATTATTCTTCCATGTATAGACATACCAACATAATTTCTCTTTTTTATAAAGGAGTTAAATATCTTTTCACATGCATCATAATTAACTGATATTAACGAAAACTCTTTTTCTTCATCCGACGAACAACTTTCCATGGCTTCTTTTTTATATTTTACTTATTTAACGCTTTATATAGTCCAAGACACGTATTAAATGAAAATTATGGTGTATCACACAGACCCATCAAGGAAAGTGCGGAAATCAGTTACCAGGAAATAAGGACATTAAGTGTGTACCATTGGGGGGGTTTGGGGTAGAATGCGTGTATATATAACTGTGCAAAACGCGAATATAAGAAGCTTAACAAAAGGATGTAGAAAATACATGAATAAATGAATTAAAAATGGAAGGAAGGAAAAAAAAAAAAAAAAATGCACACCAAAATGAAGGCAAAGTGCAGAAGGGGGGGGGATAAATGCTCGCCAATTTTTATTAAAAAAACGCACAACACTTTTTATCAAAAAAAAATGCAACAATTTTTATCAAAAAAAAATGCAGCAATATTTATCAAAAAAAAATGCAGCAATATTTATCAAAAAAAAATGCAGCAATATTTATCAAAAAAAAATGCAGCAATTTTTATCAAAAAAAAATGCAGCAATATTTATCAAAAAAAAATGCAGCAATATTTATCAAAAAAAAATGCAGCAATTTTTATTAAAAAAAAACACACCAATTTTTATCAAAAAAACGCATTAACAAATCATAATTTTATGACAATATTTAAAATAATATTATGCACATATAATAAACTACAAAAAAAGCTAGCTAAAGAAAAAAAAAAAACTCTATACATAACATATCAAATTTATGACACGAACAGAATGAAGCACAAATAATGACAATATATGAAAACAAATCAGAGATGTCTTATCATATGTTTGGGACTTCAGGAACTGCTGCATATATGTATCTATATATGTACGTATATATGTATGGGTGTATGTATGCAAGTATTTACGTATGCATATATATATGTAGAGTGAAAATTATACAATACAATAATTTTCCATATATGCTTAGAATTAGCATCATTTTATCACTGTGCTAATACGAATTAATTTTTACGATGTAACAAGAATTAGCAATTGTAAATTTGCATTTATGGACTCACGCATATGTATCATATGTATGCCTGTATACACATATATGCATATACGTATAACGTAGATTGCGCATATTCACTTACATATCTGTAACTAGGTAAATATATATATATATATATACATGTACGACATATGTGTATTCATATTTCCATACTTAAAAATAGGGATATATTTGTACGAACTGATTTTATTTATACCTTTAAATTTTTATGAAGCTAATTGATAAATTTAGAACAGGAAAAAATATCAATTTGATGAATAAAAATGAAGAAATTGTTTGGTTTTTCCTGGCATTATATATGGCATTACAAATGGCATTACAAATGGCATTACAAATGGCATTACAAATGAACATTTTAACAGCGTTTATTACTTTTTTTTAAGGCATTTTTTAACTAAATTAAATGTATATTTTTCATTTACGTGGTAATAATTTAGTAAGAAAAGGAAAGAGGGGAAAACAGATACAAAGGTAACAATACGACTAGATATATTTACATTTAAAAAAAATAAAAAAAAATGTGAGCATTTGGATACGTATATATTTGAATAGGCATATATATATATATATATATATATATATATATATGTGTATATACATATGTGTGTATATATATATATATATATGTGTACATATACATATGTTTACATATACATATATGTATATATACATATTCGTGTACGCAAATGCATGGAGTATAACATACTTGACGAATTTAATGACATATAAAAATTTGATAAATCCTACTTTTAATTTTTCATTTCCAATTTTGATGAAAGAAAGAAAAAAAAAATTAATTTTGAGGAGTATAATTTGGTACATATTTGTAATGATTACTTATTAGCACGAAATGAACGAAAAAAAAATTTTCCATTTTGTCATTTTGTCATTTTGTTATTTTGTCATTTTGTCATTTTGTCATTTTGTCATTTTGTCATTTTGTCATTTTGTCATTATTTTTCCTTTTTTTCATTATTTTTCCTTTTCATTATTTTTCCTATTTTTCATTATTTTTCCTTTTTTTCATTATTTTTCCTTTTTTTCATTATTTTTCCTATTTTTCATTATTTTTCCTATTTTTCATTATTTTTCCTTTTTTTCATTATTTTTCCTATTTTTCATTATTTTTCCTATTTTTCATTATTTTTCCTTTTTTTCATTACTTTTATTTTTTTTCTTTTTCTTCCCTTTCCTCTGTTTCTCCCATGTGTGTTCGGATGATATAATATAAAGATAATGAATAGAGTTTTAAATATGATTATCCATTTTTGTAAGTATTCTTAAGCTACTGAAACTGAAAATATATTAAGAGCAAATTATCCACTTTACCATATACTGAGAAAGATTTTTTTTTTTTTTTTTTTAATAAAATTTTAATAAAAACATCATGATGTTATTTTAAAAAAGTTTTGAATATTTTCCATCCTTTGCACATAGGTACATAAATTTTTTTTTTTTTTCCTATTCAGTAATATAATATTAAAAAGGAAAATATCTTCGCAGAAAGATGCAGCACAGGCATAGGTGTAAATTGTACATGTAACAGAAATTTGTGAATTATATGGGTTATTAGTAGTAATGTGTACATAATGCACATAGTAAAAGGGTCACTAGAACGTTCATGTGTACGCGAATATATGTGTGTGAGTATGTATGTATGTATGTGTGTGAGTATGTATGTATGTATGTGTGTGAGTATGTATGTATGTATGTATGTATGTGTGTGAGTATGTATGTATGTATGTATGTATGTGTGTGAGTATGTATGTATGTATGTATGTGTGTGAGTATGTATGTATGTATGTATATACTTACGCGTGCGGTTTTATACACGTATGCATGCTCGTGTGCACGTGTGTGTATGCCCAAGTACGTATATTCGTTTACGCATATGGACTCTTATATCACATTTTAAAACAGTTTTACATTCTTTTTTGCTGCTTCCGTCAGTTTTTCTTATAAAGGGGGGTAAGATAAGTTGCTTCCCCACTGAGAAATGCTTTTTTTTGCCCCTTTTGATATATAACATAATCATTTAAAAAATGATTCTTCAGTTTGGTGTATGTAGCAGGTTTTTCTTTCTTTTGTTTCTTTTCTTTTGTAACTTGTATCTCTTCTAAACTTTCGCTGTTTATCTTTTTATTTGTTTTTTTATCTAAAAAATATATCTGCACAGCTGAAAGAAGCAAAAAGCACGACTCGTACACGCTGCTCTGAATTGTCAATTGTTCTAATTCTTTATCGACCTCATTCGTTAGTTCCGAAAGGTGCTTACTATTTTTTTTATTTACATTCATGCTTAACAAGTCAAAAGTAAGAGCAGTTTAAGTATAACGTAGTAGTGTAGAATTAATTTGTTCAGAAATTGTAGGATGCATAAAAAAAGGGAAAAAAAAAAAAAAAAAAAGTCGAAACAGTAGTGGAAATGGAAAAAAAAATGTAGGATGTACAAGGAATAAAAAAAAATAATTCCTCCCTTATGAGGGATCCTAATTTATAGAAGCCTTTACGTTTATAAGAATTGCAAATGTGAATAATGAATTGTATATCTTGTCTGAAAGGAAATATGAACGAAGAAAAAAAAAAAAAAAAAAAAATATCCCCACCTAATAAGTAAAATATATGTAGGTGAAATGTGATAAGACTTCAAAAAAAAGGGAAAATAAAAAGCCCTATGTGTATGTTTATGTACATATACGGTACACGCTATGCATTTTATAAACATATAGATCTCACCGACACGGAGGAGGATAATAAAAGGGGAATAAAAAATTAAAATTTAAGTTAATATTTAAATGTAGGTGAAAATTAAAATTTAAGTTAATATTTAAATGTAGGTGAAAATTAAAATTTAAGTTAATATTTAAATGTAAGTGAAAATTAAAATTTAAGTTAATATTTAAATGTACGTGAAAATTAAAATAAAAATTGAATACATAAATATAAATAAATATAACCTTCAGCAGGTATACTCTTCTTTCGTACATATATACGTATATATATATAAATATCCTATGGAAGGAAAAAATAAATAACTCTTTAAAAGTGCAAAGGCTAAAGAAAAAATCGCACTGTACAAATTACATTTTGCACATCGTATAAATAAATTTAATAGACCCTGGAATTAATATGGTCGATACTCAGCATTTCAGCAGCTTATTGAGCAATAAGTGCGTTTGTTTATGCATGCACGTGTAAAGATATAGGAGCAAATGCATTCGCATTAAATATATCTATCTATCTATATCTATATATATATCTATATATATATATATATATATATATATATATATATCGAAGAACGGCTAGATGAATATGTACATGTACGTATATGCATGCGTTAACATACATTAAGAAAAAAAGAAAAAAAAATAATATTATATACATATATATATATATATATATATATATATATATATATATATATAGTATATACTCCCGCTGTATAATAACGCAAAGATAGAGGTTACGGTTGAATAAAACTTAAAAAACCCTACACCTCTACTTTTCTCTTATGTACGAAAAATGCAGATTTTTCGTTTTTTGCACTGATTTATTATTATACTGTAATACAGTGTGCTATATTATAATATACGATAATACACTCATGCGGCATTATGCTATACTATTTTATTATATATTATTTTGTATTGCGTTGTATTTCATTTTATTTTATTTTAAAATATTTTTTTTTTTTACAGCTTTTGTGAAAAAAGCATTTAATTATTAATTTTTATTGATGAAAAAATTACGCGCTTCTGAAGAGTCAACAAAATTTTGAGTTTTTTATTTTGAATATTTGGCAAAAATTAAAACAAAATATCAATGAAATTTGAACAAAATTTCAACAAGATATCACGAAAAATTTTGAATATTTTAAGGGAACATAACGAAAATTTTACCAAAATTTTGTGAAATTTTTCAATATTTTTCCTGCTCTGTTCCGAACGAATGAAACATTTGTTCGAATTTTTGTATAAAAGGACAGAAGTTTTTTGTTAAATAAATGCTTCTACAAGTAGGATAACATACATTTAGACGTATACATACCCATGCACATATATATATATATATATATATATATATGTACATAGTGAAGTAGTGTAGGAAGCAGCTTCCAAAAAAGGTGTAACAAGCGTAAGAGCAAAATTACAGGGGAGAAAATAATATTAAGATTAGGAAAACACTTTTTTTTTTTTTTCTAGCTTCCCTCTTTTTTTTTATTTTATCCCATTTTTCCCGTTTTTCTCACAAAGCTAGTAAAGCAAAAATGAATGCACTGAATGAGCCGATAAATTTCTTAAAGAAGGATGAAATAAAGAACATAGACTTGAGTAGCATGAGTAAAAAGGAGAGATACAGAATATGGAAGAGAATACCAAAATGTGAGTTACATTGTCATTTAGATTTATGTTTTTCATCGGATTTTTTCCTCAACTGTGTACGTAAGTATAATTTACAGCCAAATTTATCAGATGAAGAAGTGATTGATTATTATTTATTTTCAAAAGGAGGGAAATCATTAGAGGAGTTTGTTGAAAAGGCTATACGAGTTGCGGATATATTTCAAGACTATGAAGTTATAGCAGATTTAGCAAAACATGCTGTATTTAATAAATATAAAGAAGGTGTAGTATTAATGGAATTTCGTTATGCTCCTACGTTTATTGCATTTAAGCATAAATTAGATATAGAATTAGTACATGAAGCTATAGTTAAAGGAATAAAAGAAGTAGTTGAACTGTTGGATCATAATATTCATGTAGCTTTAATATGTATAGGGGATACAGGACATGAAGCAACCAATATTAAATTATGTGCCGATTTTTGCTTAAAGCATAAAGATGATTTTGTAGGATTTGATCATGGTGGATATGAAATAGATTTAAAGCAATATAGTGAAATTTTTAATTATGTTAGAGAAAGTGGAATACCGTTAACTGTTCATGCTGGGGAAGATATTAATTTACCAAATTTAAATACACTCTATTCAGCTATTGAAATTTTAAAAGTTGAGAGAATAGGACATGGTATTAGAGTTGTTGAATCGAAAGAGCTTATTAAGTTGGTAAAGGAAAAAAATATATTATTAGAAGTCTGTCCCATTTCAAATGTATTATTAAAAAATGCAAAATCCATGGACACACACCCTATTAGAAAACTTTACGATGCTGGGGTAAAAGTATCGGTAAACTCCGATGACCCAGGAATGTTTTTAACTAATATTAATGATGATTACGAAGAATTATATACACACCTTAATTTTACTTTAGAAGAATTTATGCAAATGAACGAATGGGCTTTGGAAAAATCTTTCGTGGATGACAGCGTTAAAAGTAACGTGAAGGAGTTATACTTTTAGAGCGTTGCTTTGCGCTCCTATTGGGAGAAGTCCAACGCATGGGAAGCTTTCACACTTGAGTCCACGTCGTATGTATTTAGAAATACTCACATTTGTAAAGTTTATGCCATATGAATAAACACACGTTTACCACAAATAATTTAATGCCAAATATGGTAAAAGATTTTAATTTTGCATGCGTCACTCTGGAAAAATGACTTATTTTTATTATTCGAAATGTTCATTGAAATATGAGTGAATGTTCAGTGTGCTTATAAAATGGAAATAACTTTCATATTTTTGAAAAATGGGAGTTACCTTTTTTTTTTTTTTTTTTTTTTTTCTTTTCTATCCTTTTTAATTCATTTTGAACTTCGTTTTTAATTTACTTTTAATTCATATTGAATTTCATTTCGAATTTATTTTTTATTTCATTTTTTAATTTCACTTTAAATTTATTTTAAATTTAATTTTAAGCTGCTTTTTAATCTCATCTTTAATTTCACTTTTTATCTCCTTTTTAATCTCATCTTTAATTTCACTTCTTATCTCCTTTTTAATCTTCTTTTTAATTTCATATTTAATTTATTTTTAATTTCATATTTAATTTATTTTTAATTTATTTTTAATATTTAAACGAAAACGAACAGTTCTATGTTAGCTTCCTATTTTTTAAATGATTTATGGTCAAATGAAAATATTAACTTAACGGTTGAGTCATTGCTGGCATGATACCAAAATTGCATAAGAGGGGGAAGAACAGATGGAGATCCCTTAAATAATTCGTAAATGGAGCGAAAAGTAAAATGAAATAGAATAAAATGAAATAAAATAAAGTGAAATATAACATAATAAATTGTTTTATAATAAAATGTTTTATAATAAAATGTTTTATAATAAATTGTTTTATAATAAATTGTTTTATAATAAATTGTTTTATAATAAAATGAGATAAAATATAAGAAAATACAATGCATCTGTTAAAAAGTGGAATTAATAACAAAACAGGAGAAATAAAAGAACATTCGCAATTTTGCAGCAAATAAAAACATACACACATGTATATGCATGTACATATACATACTTCTGTATGTATGTATGTATATGTATTTTCGTACACGTAGAACATATACTAATTATCTTTTTCCTAACGTATGACGTTTTGCGAGTGTTTTGTCCAATTCGTTCTTGTAAGATGGGGATAATTTTTACTCTATGGAATTATTTTTTTATGGAATTTGACTAGCCATTTTGAACATGTAATGTTCATATTTTTTTTTTCTTTACATGCAATGGATATATTTTTTTTTTTTTAAACCATGTACAGGTCATAATTTGTTTTTCAACCATGTACTGGTCATAATTTTTTATTCATACATGTATTGGTCATATATTTTTTTTTTCAAGCTTTTACTGGTAATATTCTTTTTTTTTTTTCAAGTGTGTACTGGTTATATTCCTTCTTTTTCAAGAATGTATTGGTCATAACTTTTTTTATTTTTTTTGTATAAATTCCAACTAGCCATATTAACCATTTGAGCAAACCTGTGTAGGTGCTCATTTTTTTTTTTTTTTTTTTTTTTTTTCGTACGAACACGCAGTGAAAGTAGTAAAGCGATGAATGTTTGTGCCTCCAAAAATCCTAATTTTTCTTATTTAATTCTACTTGAATTCATAATTTGGTGTAATTTCTTCCAAAAAATAATCCCTACTTGGGGGGTGATCCTTTTTTTTGGACATTTCATTGTGTGTGGCTGTATTTTTCTTTTTTGATCTCCTGTGGTGCTTAGCGCTAAATTTTGTCTTTCTCCTTATTAAATGACGTAATTCCTCTTTATCCACATGTTGTATTTTCTCTTTGGAATATTTTGCAAATTTGGAATTATGTTTATGGTACTTGTATCGAGTAGTAAAAGTACTATATTTATGTTTTTTAGTTTTCCTTTTCTTAAAAAGCAAGGAGAAATTAAATTTTTTTTGGAATATATATTTGTAAAAAATGAAACATACTATAATAATAAATAGAGAAATAATACCGCAGCATATGATGAACCAAAAATGATTATTACTTTTATCATTAGAATAAACGGTAAAACTTTTTTCAATAATATCTTCTGGATGTATTTTTTTAATAAATAATATTTGTGTGTCCCAACCATTAAGATAATGATATCTGTGTTCAAACAAAGAAAACATCTGATTTGCTGAATAAATTTTTTTTCTCATATTTAAAGGTATAGAAATAAAATTATGAAAAGCTATTTGAACTAACTTGTGTCCATCGAGTATCATTTTTTCTATAGAATGAATATCACTTTTATTTATTCTATATCCGAAGTGATTTGTTCTCCTTTTTATATTGGTATAAGGATTATTATAGCTTTCCCCTAATATTTCAATAAGCTCCTTATTTATTAATTTATTGTCATTATACTTAAATCCTTCTAATGCTCTCGAATTAACTGGTTCAGATAGGAGATTAATAATGCTCTCTTTCATTTGAGTATATTTATTTTCTGGCAATATTTTGACCATCAAAATGCAAAAAATGGTTTGATCCTTGGTTAATTCCAGATTTTTCTTTTTAGAATTCTCTTCGCTTTTTCTTTCTTCCGGGGGAGAACTCCGCAAAAAAGGATTTCCACTTCCACGGCTATTACCACTACTATCATCGCTTACAACCCCCTTGGGTTTATGCGCGTCATAAGGGAGCAAATTTTCAGCTACGTCAATATCCCTGGCAAATTCGTCATACGTAAACACATTGCTACTTCCGTCTTTATCGTTCATGTAAATTAATTTTTTTAAAAATAAATCTGATTTGGAGTAATCATTTGGACCTATACGTAGGTACGGATTTAAGATAAACTCGAATTCAACTAAGTTTATGAAACTTCCATTTTGAAGAGATTTAATATTAAATTCAGGGGAATATCCTATTTCAATTTGAAGAAATAAATTATTGCCCGTTAATAAAGAAGTGCATTTTTTTAAATAAAATTCTGTAAAAAATAAGCCAAAATCGTGAGCACGCAATATTTCATTACTTGCTTTATCATAATATGCATATCCATTAACTGTTAGCACAAACAATTTTTCAAGTGCTTCTCTGGTGAGAGCACTACCACTGCTGCTGTTACTGATACTACCACTACTACCACTACTACCATTTGGTAAAAAAAAATTATTACTTTGTGAATATTTTATGTACAGGTCAGCACTTTTTTTTATAACTTCAGACAGGGAATTATTCACAATACGTGTAAACGCTTCAAGATTATTTTGTTTTAACAAATTAATTAATACCTTAGCACTTTTTATATGAAAAACAAAAATTTCACTTTGTATATTTTTTAATGCTGATATGGTTGATAAGCTATTGAGATACACACTATACTCTCTTACGTAACTTATGTCCGTACTTATAGCGACCAACTTTTTATTATTCTCATCATTACACACTTGCTCACGGTTAATACTATTAAATAAATACTTCGAATGTAGGGCATAATTTAGAGCATACAGTATACAAGTGGTGCATGTTATTGGTAAGACTTTTTTTGGAAGCATGCTTAGGGACGATAGAGCACACCTCCTTGTGGTTAATGCTGCACAGTTGTTTTGTTCATTCCAGCATTCTTTAAAAATTAAATCGATCCAGGTAAAATATTTGATCTCTTTTCTTCTTATGTCTGTTAAGATGTTTCCCAACTGTAACGTGAACGGGGAGAGGGGATATGCAATTGCATGTTTCTCATGCTCACTGGGGATAAATATGTATACGTATATGTACACACACGCGCGCACAAACATATGCACATGCATAGGTACATACATGCTTATACATGTACCCCCACGTAGAGTGTATATAGGAATAAACAGATTTCAATGCAGTAAAAGATGACAACGACTTAGGATAAAGCACATTTGTGTGTAGATTACCCCAACGACGGTGCTTCTAACATCCTGAAGGTCAAATCCTTTTTGCTCTTTTATAATTTTATTTTTTCCAATTTCTTCATTGAATAAATGTATTAGACCATCAAGTAATTTTTCATATATTATTTTTTGTGAAAAGCCCTTCAAAAAATATGGTATGTTCAGCTGTACCAGCAAGAAGAAGGCTAGAAGCGTGTTTCCATCCAAATCGTCTAATGAAACCTCGTTGTTTATGGCACATGCCACATTTGCCTAAAAAGAGAAAGCTCACGCGCACACATACATATATACTTATATACATACACACATATATATACATATACACATATATATACATATACACATATATATACATATACATATATATACATATACATATATATACATATACATATATATACATATACATATATATACATATACATATATACGCATACATATACGTATACACATGCAATGACTCATATTGGAGGTTGTGTCCATATATTCACATGCGCGAAATTTTTTCTTCTCTTTTAAGTAATGCCAAGTGTGGAATATAGTTACTATAAACCACAAGCATATATATGTTCCCTTGGGAAAAATAAAATAATAAAAGTTATTAAATTAAACTGTGCATATTCTTTTTTTTTTCTTAAAATAGTATATATGTGAACAGTTCAATAAGAAGCGCTTAATAAAACTGCTTCCTCGTTTTTTTAACTGTTTCTCATTTGATGTAGCATGGTACAAATAAAATTGGAAAAAAGCATTCTCTTAAATATATTTTTGCATTCGACATTCACAATTCAACATTTTGTATTTTTTATTATTTATATTTTTTTTTATATTTTTTTTTATATTTTTTTTTATATTTTTTTTTATATTTTTTTTTATAATTTTTTTTATATTTTTTTTTATAATTTTTGTTTTGTACTTTTTTTCATATTTTTATATTTTTATTTTTTTATTTTCTCTTACTTGATTTAACCACCTCAGAACGCAGCATAATGTCACAGCGTAGGTGAACATCAATTGTTTTTTCATTTTTTTTTCACTTCAATCATGAGAACCGATTATGTTTTTAGTTTATACATGATTATGTTTATATACATATTTTCAATTTTATGACTTGCATCAATATACTTATGAAAAAACATTCAAACTACATGTAACGTTGCTCGGTATATTTGGTCAATAGCAATTTTGTGAATACACATATGCAAAGATCACGTCTGACAAATACACAGTTTTATTTTTTGTCCTTTCTCATCGGATGTTATGAGAATAAAGCAGTTCCATAGAAATGATTAACATAATTTGTTCGCCATTTCGCCATTTCGCCATTTCGCTTTTTCATTTTTTTTTTTTTTTTTTTTTTTTTTTTTTCTGTTGAACTGTATTTAAGTGCCGCGGTTGAATTGCTCTGTCTTTCACTTCATCTTACTTGTCTCTTCCCTTTTTATTTTTTAATAGACCCTGCATGTAACATTGATCTACATATAACTCATGAGCTGCTTACATATAACCTCGAACTACCCATTTAAATTTTACTAAATGGGTAATTGTTATTTTGAAACATAAAAAAAATTAAATTCCATAAGTTTATTAACAGAAAAAAAAAATAAATAAATAAAATAAAATAAATAAAGCAAATAAAGCAAATAAAGCAAATGAAGCAAATGAAGCAAATAAAGCAAATAAAGCAAATAAAGCAAATGAAGCAAATAAAGCAAATAAAGCAAATAAAGCAAATAAAGCAAATAAAGCAAATAAAGCAAATAAAGCAAATAAAGCAAATAAAGCAAATAAAGCAAATAAAGCAAATAAAGCAAATAAAGCAAATAAAGCAAATAAAGCAAATAAAGCAAATGAAGCAAATAAAGCAAATAAAGTAAATGAAGAAAATTAAGAAAATTAATTAAATAAAACAAATAAAGCTAATAAAGCGAATTACTGCCTTTTTAATTTTGTTTATATATGTATCTTTTCCTTTTTTAATTACATTTGCATGAACCAAATCGCCTTAAAAATATGAACAAACAAGCAAGAACAATGGCAAAGAGAACAATGTAACGAATCTTGAAAAGATGTTTTCTCCTATCACCATCAAACAGATGTTAACATTATGGTTTGTCTTTTTTTTTTTTTTTTTCTTAATTAAGCTACAATATGTGGTAAGAAAAAAAAAAAAAATTTTGTCTCATTTTGATAGTACTGTGGTGATTACAGATGGTGGGAAAAAAAAATAAAATAAAGGAAAAGGGGAATGTTCATGAGACGTTGAATTGCAAAATATGTGTGCAGGAGTACAACATAAGGCTACAATACATATGGCGTTGAAAAAATAGAAAAAAAAAATGAAGTATCCCTCATAACACTTAAAAAGTGTTAATAACACACACATACATTTATATGTAGTACATGTGTGTGCCGATCGTTTCAAAGTGAGCGAGAACAACAACAAAAAAAAAAAAAAATAATAATAATTAAAATAAAAACAAAATGTACAAACTAACGAACGAACAAGCGAGCGTGCAAACTACAAACCCATGCTTCTCCCACAGAATAATAAAACCCCTTTGCGCCCATTTCGCCTAGTGCATTCTGCATTTGGCGTAATTTGGTCAAAAGTCTTCCCATTAGCCATTTTTGCACCTCAAAGGATGAGATGTATTTTTTCCTGTTCTTGTGCATGGGCTTTTTCCTTATCTTTGCAAATTTTGTACCACTTTAATTCTCTTAATTTATTTTTTATTTCATCGGGTTTGAGAAGAGGAAAATGATTAAGTGTTTTTCCTAAGGGTTCCTTCTCTCTTACAGTTTTTACGAATTCGATTTTTTGATTGATATCATTTCCTAGTTTAAGCCAATCCAACCAAACAATCCTCCTAATATTCCATCCTAGGTCATATAAAATTTGGTGTTGTAACTTAATATGTTCTGTATACATATTTGTGGATGTATAGAAACAAGAAGGACCATCAACGAACCAACAATTTCGTTTCTCATTAATTTCCCCAATATCTATATAATAACAACCCCATAAAAATGTATTCCTATGAGCTATACCTAATCTAGCTAAACAGGTTGAAACTTCCCACTGAAAGTCAGATGGTTTTCTACTACTGTCGTGTATCCTTCTCATACTTAATCGAACATAAAAACTTTTTACCTTAGTTGATAAAGAATTCCATACATGTGGATATAAAACCCTCACTGCTACAGCAGATTTGTATGCACTTTTATAGTGTTGTGGTCTTGCACATATAAACATGTTAGTGAATCTTGTTAATATATATTTCTTCGCTTCATCATCATATAAATTAATTATAGTAATATCATTAACTACATTTCTAAAATCCTGTGCAAATATTGTATCCAGTTTATTAATTATATGTCTGTTCATAAAATTTTTATAATTTTTATCCATTATACCCAATCTACCTATAGACGTATTTATTTTTATTAAATCTTTTATTCTGATTTCATCAAATTTGGAAATAACAGTTTTACAAAATTCATTAAAAAATTCTTCTTTTCTTATTAACATCCTATTTAATGACCATGCAATACACATTAATGGATGGCTATAAAAATTATTTAAATTTTTTCCCACATATTTTAACATGTGGTCATAAAAATCGGTGTTTAAAAATCGACTTTTTCCCATCCCATAAAAAATATAACCAACTTGTTGAGGTGTTAATGTTTCACGTATTTCTAATATCCTTTCACTATAGCTTTTCCATAATTCAAAATCATGTTTTCTCAATGTTGCTGCCTTTTGCACACATGCAGATATATACTGACCATCCATCAAATTTACCTGACTTGTTAAGGACACATTCATAGGTAACCAATATTCTCGAACTCTCTGTTGCGCCCATGACCGAAATCTTTTGTGCATACGTTTTGCCTTGTACTTTATCCTGCTTTCCCTTCTTATCGCGTTCACTATTACTCTTTCCCTGGGTCGAAGCAGCCCCATCCTGGTATAGCTGTGACTGGGAATGTATCTACGGGTACGGATGTGTATGTTAGTATATACATATACACATATATAAATATATATATATGTATATGTTTATCCTCTTTTCAATTCCAGTTTGGAAGTACAAATTTAAAATAACAGGTGCAGCGAAAACTTAACGCGTAGATAAATAGGTTATGCGTTAATATGCACGCACGTAGGTACATGTGTGTGTACTTGTTCGCACGTATCTGAGTATGTGTATTTATGTATACGTTCTGAGAGCGGAGCTACGCTTCCTTTTGGGAAGCATTAATCCAAGTGCCCAATTTTGATTACATTTATTTTCTTCAACATTGCACAAAAGTATAGTTTACATTTTTCTTCTCTCATTAAATAATTTTGCATTGGGTGCGACCCACGTAAAATAATTTTTTGTATTCTGCTATAGTATACCCTATTTTATTATATCTTGTTTTGCTCCATTTTGTTTATTTGTTTATTTGTTTATTTGATAATTTGATTTTTTTTTTTTTTTTTTTTTTTTTCATATATTGCATTTTCCCTTTCTACATTTGAAAAGAGGAAAAAAGAGGGGTGCCAAAGTACGGCAAAAAAAAAGAGAATAAAAACAGGGTACATAAGTATGGGCATACTTATGTATGTATGTAAAACACGCGCACACGTGTACTTATTTTCAATTCTCTTTCACCATTTTAATGGCATTTATCACTGTAAAAAATGTGCTCTTAAATCGTCAAAAGAAAAAATAGAAGAAAGATGAAAATTTTTCCAACATACAGTCAAGTGATATTTAAAGAATTTGAAGGTGATTTGCGTAGTGGAACCTGCCCCGCATGATTTTTGATGCTTGTACTATATATGACTGTTGTGTATACACCCTTATTTGTTCACTCGTTTATTTGTTCACTCGTTTAGAGAAGAACAACTTTAATATAATTAAAACAATCAAAAGAATTTAAAATTTGATCTAGTAATTATATTTTTTCTTTTAAAGTTAGCTCTTTATGTGTGTACCCAGTTGTACAGTCCATTATCATGTCGTCATATTTGAATTATAACTACGGACCATTTACAGTGTTTTCAAAAAAAAAATAAACAATATGAATGTATTGATTAGTGCATAATAACATGAAAAAGGAGAAGAAAAAGGAAAGAAAAAAAAAAGAAAAAGACTAACCGAATATTTTTTAAGAAATATATTTATATATTTTTTTATGCCTCGTATTATCTTCAGTTCATTTAAAAGAGGAACAATCACATTGAATTAAGGAAAAACTTTATACATTTCAACAACGTTTTTAACATATACCTGTAATAATTATAAAAGCTTTTTTTGTAAGTTCTGTTTTTTCATTTTTTATCCTAATATTATTTTACTTTGCTTTTTTTCTCTTTTCTTGTGTTTTTTTTTTTTCCTTTTTTCTTTTTTTTACACACAAATATGAATTATTAATCTCTCCAAAGAATGAAATATAGTAAATATAGTCGTCAGATGATTGCAATTTTTTTTTACAGTCATAAAACGTTGTATTGGAGAATATGCAAAAAGAGTGTGCATGCAAATGTGTAATTAAAAATGTATAAGTGTGAGCATATGTGTACGTATAAATATTATATATATATATGCATATGTATACCGACATTAGCATAATCTTCGTTTAGCAAGTTATGCTGGATATGTGGTTTCCTCAATTTCGTATGAACAAGGTCAGAATTTCAAGGTTGTGCAAAAAAATTGTATTCTTTACTGAATTCAAAAGAGAACAGTTACAAATTCATCGATTAGTACAAAATTAAGGGGTACTTCAAAGGTAAAAGGAATTATGATTATTCTGGTATAATTAAAAAAGAAAAGAGAAATAAATAAAGAAAAAAAGAAAAGCATTCACCCATTTCTGTACCCATATAAACTATGTAAAAGAACGAAATATCCTCTCAAAAAGGACGTTAAAATAATTTTTTTTAATTTAGCAAGATTTGCTGCCAAGAAAAAGCTTAAAATGTTTTTTTTAAATTACAAGTATTCAATATTTAAATAAAAGAAAAAAAAAAAATATTTTTCTAAAAGTCCACTGCAAGCATACATATACATATATACACACAGAGTAGTTACCATTACGAACGTCTAGTATATATTGGTAATTTATTTGTTTATATATTTTTTAAAATTTTCGTTTCATTTTTTGCCATGCGGTACTGCGTTTTTAAATTTTTCATTCGGGAAAGAACTATTCTCCTTTAAGCATTTGAATTATGCGCTAATTCATATACGTCTAATTTTTTTATGGGGAATTAAAGAAAAAAAAAAAAAAAAAAAAAATATATAAAAGGATGTGTGTGCTATTACGATACCAGCTTATATACTTCCGCTCATTCCACCTTTTTTTTTTTTTCTTTTTGAAGTCCAATAAGGACAAATTATTGGTCTTAGAGTAATTAGAAACTAAAATATAATGAAATAAAAGAATTTATGTTAGACCTCTGAAATTAAGAAAATGGAAAATAATTAAATTAAGAAAAAATTAAAATAAGCTTACTTTTTCCATTTTGCTAATAAAAAGCATTTTTTATTTGTTAAATGTAAAAAGGTGAAAGAACGAAAAAATTAAAAAAAGCATATAAAAAAAAAAAAAAAAAAAAAAAAAAAATAGTCGCATGCAATTGTCAAATTATTTCGTCTCTTGCTTAATTGAAAAAACGTATTTTTATCGTTACGCGTATGTACATATACGTGCATATATTTATATATATGCGTAAATATAAACGTATTATATACATATACATATGCGTAAATATGAACATATTATATACATATACATATGCGTAAATATGAACGTATTATATACATATTCGTGTATTTCCTTTTCCCATTAAAAATAATAAAAAATTTGTATTCTTTGTTTTTGTAAAAATATATTTTTATATATATAATTTACATTAATGTATTGTTTTTTTTGGTATGAAAATTTTGTTCAGTCTTTAAATGTAAGTTTGCTTGTCCTCTTATTTTTAAAATGGGTATTTTGTGGTATTTGTGTTGTAGTTAATAGCTGTGATAAACTTTTTCGTTTATTATAACTATCTATTTGTGCTATTCTTTTTTTTCTTTTATGTTTTTGTATATTTGTATATTTGTTTTTCTGTATTTGTAGTTTGTCTTTTTGTTTTTTTGTTTTTTTGTTTATTTGTATTATTGCTTATTTGTATTTTTGCTTATTTGTATTATTGCTTATTTGTATTTTTGTTTATTTGTATTTTTGTTTATTTGTATTTTTGTTTATTTGTATTTTTGCTTATTTGTATTTTTGTTTATATGTATTTTTGCTTATTTGTATTTTTATCCTTTTGTTTTTTTGTCTTTTTTTTTTTTTTTTTTTTTTTTTTTTTTTTTTTGTTCTTTTTTATTTGTCTTTCTTTGTTTTGTCCTTTTTTATTTGTCCTTTTTTATTTGTCTATTTTTATTTGTCTATTTTTTTTTTGTTTTTTTCCCGTTTTGTCGTTGTATCTGTTTGTATATATATATTTTTTTTTTTTAAATGTGCAATTATACTTTTAAAATTAGACTTCATAGACATTTTTAAAAATTTATCTTTTTCGTTTATCGGGGTTAGCGTTTGGCTGTGCTTAAGTTTGGCTGTGCTTACGTTTGTTTGTGCTTACGTTTGTTTGTGCTTGCATTTGTGTTTGCATTTGTTTGAGTTTGTCTACGTTTGTCTGTGCTTGCATTTGTGTTTGCATTTGTTTGAGTTTGTCTACGTTTGTCTGTGCTTGCATTTGTGTTTGCATTTGTTTGAGTTTGTCTACGTTTGTCTATGTTTGCATTTGTGTTTGCATTTGTTTGAGTTTGTCTACGTTTGTCTATGTGTACGTTTGTCTATGTTTGTCTACGTTTGTCTGTGTTTGCATTTGTCTATATATTTTTTCTTTTTTTTTTATCTTTGTTTTTGTATTTTTGTTTCTGCGTACCCATTTTTTATTTTGCTTATTATTTTATTTGCCCCTGTTTGCTTACACATACTTACTCTTATACACATTATTGTTTTTGTAGACTATTGTGTATTTTCCCCAGTTTGTTTTTGTCGTTCTCACACTTTTTTTGTATCTTTTAAACGCATTTTTTCCTGATCTCAATACCTTTTGAAATTTTTCGTTTGAATATAGTGAATACAATTGAAAATGTCCTTACAAGTGGACGTTTAAGTTTGTTTACTATTCCCATTCTGCATTTGTAAAATTTTTTGAAAAGACAAAAAAAATGTGTGTACCTAGTTTGCATTGCTGTTGGTAGCAGTAGTAGTCAAACTAGTACTAATAAGAGTGAATAGTATTGTATGATATTTTTTTATTTTTCTTTTTTTGTTATTGAAATATATGATTTTAAGTTTTGTCCTTTAAGTACATCTTGGGAGCGTTCGTCCTTGTTTTCGTTCAAAAGAACAATAATTTTTACGTTATATGCATTTTGCATATGCTTACTTATATATGCATAAAAGTATATATATATATATATATATATATATATATATATATATATATATATATGTATGTATGTATGTATGTTTGTATGTATGTATGTATGTATAGGAAAAACGTACATATATGCAGACATGTGTGCAGATATGTATGCTTGTCTATATATGTGTGGAACCGTTGTGCCCTTTTTTTTAATTTGCATAAATAAAAAAGAAATAAAAAAAATCGAAAAAATAAAAACATAAAAATATGAGAACGTTAAAACATAAAAATATGAGAACGTTAAAACATAAAAATATGAGAACGTTAAAACATAAAAATATGAGAACGTAAAAACATAAAAATATGAGAACGTAAAAACATAAAAATATGAGAACGTTAAAACATAATAATATGAGAACGTTAAAACATAAAAAAAGAAAAAAAGCAAAAACAAAAACAAAAAAAAGAGAAAAACGTGGAAATACAAATTAAAATACATAAATGCTTGCCCCTGTTTTGCGAATAATCCTTCTATTATTCATTTCATATATATTTAGGTATTTTAAAAAATATAGACACAGAAAAAACGAAATAAAACATATACAAATAAAGTACAATGAAGCAAAGAAAAACAAAATAATACTTCTTTCCATATTTTTTTTTTCTTTGCTTTGTATTTTCAATTAAAACAAATTAAAAGAAATAAATAAAAATAAAAAACAAAAAAAAAAAAAAAGAAAAAACTAAAATAGTAAAAAATTAAAAAATAAAAAAAAGTGGACACAAAACCCTTGTGTTGAACGGAGGTACGAACGTAATTTGTATTTTGAGCTCTCTCATTTCTCGTGTGTATATGTGCATATATATTAAAAACTATATAGCAGTATTGAAGTATTATACATAATAATTTCTTAAAAAAGAAAAAACAAAAAAATACTTATATGCACATATGTATGTGCATATATACATACTATATATATATATATTCTTGCGAGTACACACATGTACATATGCGCGCATGTAATAATTCCGAGGTGTCTATATTTAAATATGCACATTTTTTTGTTTTCACAATTCTTCATTTTGTTATATGTGTGTAATAAAATAAAGATATTTGAATTATGAAGGATGACTAATATGTTTCGCATATTTAAGTGAGCTTATATGTTTATATCTATGCGTTTATGTCAATATATTTATGTCTATGTACATATGTTTATGTATATATATCTATGGATCTATGTCCATGTGATTATGTCAATACGCATATTTTAACACAATTTTGTTTAAACATTTGAGTGAATTCAAAATATGAAACATGTGTGTACGTTATATAGAGATATCATATAAAATTTGATTTTTTTTTTTTTTTTTAAGTAACATTGCATTTATAGACATTTACATAGTGCATAAATGTACCTATATCCGTACATATATATTAGGTACATATATATTATGTACATGTACATACATTTGTGAGGCTCGTTAATTACATATTGACATAGCGTTGTCTTCATACTCGGATGAACAAAATTTTATTTTTTAATGTACATATATTTATAAAGAGAGAAGTGCATTTTGAAGGTAAAAATATTCGTTAAGTGGTTTTTACCTATGTATGCGCTTTTTTGTGCTTAGAAAGGAGGAAGGCATACCCGCGTATGTGTGCATATGTAAGTACAAGTATACATAAGTACATGTATACATAAGTACATGTACATGTATGTATGCATATTATGTGTCTACATTTATGTGCACACGTGCATGCCTTCTTTTTTCCAGACACAGAATATAGTGAGTCTAGAAATTAACCATATAATGTTTGTACGAATGGGTTATGATTGCATAGAATTTAATAGGCATACACCATTTTATTAACGAGCATTCTATTAAAGACTCTTTTTTTTTTTTTTTTTTTTTTTTTTATTTAAAACTAACTCAAGTGGATAAAAGATAGACTCACTATCGTTCATTTAACGGCATCTAACATATAAGCTTAGTAGTACGAGGAAAAGAGTATATTATATCCACTTAGATCAAACTGGGAAACAGCCAAAAATTGGAGCAAGTGTTAAGTAGTGGGTGTAAGACTTAGTGATTATAAAGTTTTGTAAATGTATATACGTTTGTAAATATATATACATTTGTAAATATATATACGTTTGTAAATATATATACGTTTGTAAATATATATACGTTTGCAATTGTGTACACACGCTACTATGTATATACGTAGTTGTGTACATATGTATATATACATACATAACAAGGTGAAGAGTAGTACAAAGGGTAGGCATAAAAGATGAACGAAGGAAAAAGCTCGATATATAAGGGGAAAGGGTTTATTTTAAAGACAGCTAACAAGGAGTACATAAACAACAGTATCTGCAATAGAAGTAAAAACAAAAGTAGTAGAAATAATAAAAAATATATATTTGTTGAAAGGAAAAAGAGTACGTTTAGCAGATATAATCCTGTGGTCATGCCAATTTTATTTAATAAAAATAATAAAAAGAACAATGAATATATGAAAAAGAATGATATAAATATACTCAACGAAGGGGAAATAAACAGCTTCTTGTTAAGAAATAAAGCTTTTAGATTAACATGGTCATGTATAATAAAAAAAATTAAAAAAGAAATAGATATGCAAATATCAAAAAATTTAAGTAATATATTTGAAGAAATTTTTCTATATTCTATATCAAACAATGAACAACTCCCGTTGATTCTTATGACAGCAGGTACGAACGTTGCTGACCATGAAATAATCATTGACACGTTATCCTACGAATTTAAAAGATGGAATTACAAAAAGGGTAGGATATCCGAAGATTCTGACATTTTGAAACTCTTGTGCAAAAGTGAAAAAAAGGGAAGAAGCGATAATAATTATAGGAGTGGTAATAATGATAGCTGCTTTGATGATAGACACTGTAAGGACGAACCATATGAGGATAACGATATATATGTGTGTTCGCTCAACTCAAGTACGTCTAACAACATAAATTCGTCCATATACAATATATACAATCAGCTTTATAAAGAGTATAAAATGAGATCGTTTTTAGCGAAATATAGAAAGAAAAAAGGAAACAATGACAATGATAATTATGGATATGGTTATGATAATAGTTATGATGTGGGTATGCATACAAGACGAACCAGCAGTAGGGACTCATTCAGTTGTATAAAAAATGAAAGAAATAGTGGTATTTCCAATTTTTCCTTTTTTTTAAACAAAGAAATGGACCAAGAGTGTAAAATTAACAAAAGAATGGTGAGCATAGATAAGCTGGTTGAACTATATAAACTTATGAGTGAGGTAAATATGCGGAAAGGGGGGGGGTCGAGTCATAAAGGTCAAAGCGGCGTGCACACGCCCTCCTTGGATGCAACTGATGATAAGTATAATGAGAGTAATAATGACAATAACATCGGCATTAATAGCGGAAAGGTAGGTGGGGTCAGGAGCAACAGTAGTAGCAACAACAGTAACAGTAGTGATGGAAGCTACTGTAGCTACGATGATAACAGTGATAACTTGCGTATCAACTACAGGAAGTTGGAGTTATACAATAAGCAGAACGAGTACTTTGCGGATGGCAGGAAGAAGGTTCGAGTAGTAGTCCTTATCCACGATTGTGAATATTTCAATATAAATATATTGAATGGAATATTGAACGTGTTGATAAACTTACGAATAGATAGCAAGATGTGTCTAAGTGTTATACTAGGAGTATCTACTCCTTCGTTTTTCTTCAATCGAATAACTACTCCTGATACTCAGAGCAAGTTAAGAATAAAGACAGTAGACATACTGAACAATAAATTAATTTGTGAATATATATGTAATAGTATACTGTTTGAAAATTTTTTGCCATTTATGATAAATTTTCGAACAATGCATGCAATAAAATTATTATTACATAAAAATAATCAATCAGTTAGTCACTTGGTTTATATTCTTTATATATTGACTAAAGAGTTTTATGATAATAATTTACTCTCTTTTTTATCGCTACCAATATATTATTATTTAAACGATGAGCAAGGGAATGATAATTTGGAATTTCAAACCGAGTACTCTCCATACACCTTTGTTCGTTCAAACCAAAAATCTTTTTCAAATTATTTAAAATATGATATCAGAACATTGCATAAAAAAATTATTTGTCTTTGTTACTCGTCGAATTTATACTATAGACATTTATCCTATTTAAAAAAAGTCTACTCTAATGTATTGGTTCATAATTATTTTTTGCTACATGGAAAGGATTCAATTGTACATACACCTACCAACTCCGACAATGAGTTGATAAACTTTACACTAAAGAGAAATAGGAGTAACAAGAAAAAGAAAAAGAAAAGTAAAGATGACGATAATGCGAGTTGTCACTCACTCAGTTCTGATCCTGAACGGGGTAGTTTTACTAACACGGATAAATTAAGCACAGATGTGAATATGGTTTCTGTACATTGGGATGAAAAAAGAGAAACAACAAAAAAAAGAAAAAATAGCGTTCACTTGCACAGTACTGGTGGTATGGCTCATCAGTTAAGCGGTAAAACAATGCTAGCTCAGCAGGGAGAAGGAAGCGGAAACAATTTGCAAAATGGCATAAAAAATGAATATGAAGAGAAGAATGGCGTAAATGATCAACATGATACAAATGCTCAGTACGGAAGAAGTACGTTCAATATCAATGGTGGTACAAGGAAAAATGAGACAGCGGATGAACAAGGAAGTAGATGTCAAAATGATAGCATATTTAACAGGAACCTACAGGCATGGCAATTCAAAGCAAATGCAATAAACTGGTGGTTTGATCATCCGTTTAAGGATTTAATTTACTCATATGAGAATAAGAAAATAAAAGATAATTTTATAAATAATATTGACAAATTACTAGAGAGCACAGAAGAAAAATGCGTAAAGAATTTATATGATATAAATAATATTAAAGATATAAATAAATGTTTATGCGAGTCGTCTTTACCTACCTGTGTTCTACAATTAATTGAAAGAAAATATGCCTTTAACATTGCCATCAATTTTATTAATATTGTCATTAAGTGTAAGTCTGAATATGCAAATTCGTTAAAAAGAGCAGAATATTTTAGGAAATTATTTGAAAATTTTGAAAAGGTAAAATGGCAAGAAAACACAAGTATATTATATATTGAAGAATTGTATAAAATAGTGGAAAGAGATGTAAAAAAATGCATTAGTTTTTTAATTGATATTATTACTCCTTATTATTATAAAAATCAAGAGATTTTGTTAGATATGCTAAAAGAATTTAAAAAATATTATACTACTGTTTATGCTATTGTTTATAATTTAGAGGACTACTTGTATTTATTAAAAGAGAAAGAATGTCAAAAGGATAAGGAAACATATATGAACGACGATTTTGCAAAAAGCTGTACAGTATATTCTGTTTCCTACTCTATCTATTATTCACTCCTTACAAAACTAGATGATCTTATTCAAATGTTAAGACAGTACATAAATGAAAAGAAGGGTGCACCGGGTGGTAGTACTACCACAACTGCTGCTAATGGAAATTTGAAAAG
Source organism: Plasmodium brasilianum (assembly GCF_023973825.1). Taxonomy (NCBI): domain Eukaryota; phylum Apicomplexa; class Aconoidasida; order Haemosporida; family Plasmodiidae; genus Plasmodium; species Plasmodium brasilianum. Next base: position 1,455,959 of record NC_090123.1, read on the forward strand.
GTTGGTGAACTGCAATGTTTCGAATGAGACACACCCGGAACAGGGATTAGTAGCTGAGATGAGAACCGAGTTAGAAGCAGGGTCAGAAGCTCAGATGCAAAGAGGAAATACTAAAGACGACAATGAGTTCGACACAAACGGAGAGGCATATCAATTCGGCAGAAATACAAAGTATAGGAAAAAAAATGAAGGAAGAACAGGAATGACAATGAAGAAAAAAGCGTATAAAAGATACTTAACAATACAGAACAGCAGTTTAAAAAATAGACAAAATGGTGAACATATGAAACAAATAAATGTTGAAGATATACTAGAATTGTTAAATCAGTTTGTACATGATTATTTATATTTACTATTACTACCACCAATATACCATCATCCTCTAGCATATGAACTAATTATACATAGACCCGATCGAGATTTCACAGACATAATGACAAGAGATATAAAATATGAACTCTTACAAACATTATGTTATACCAAACCATATAAAACTGGGAGCCTGATGTGTTCATGTTGCTTTTTTCCAGAAAATTTAGAAAATAGTGATCCTAATACTAACATTGTATGCGACAATAAAATATATTTAAACCCCTACTATGATAACATATCATCTTTAGAGGACTTGGTAAACATTTACAGGATTTATGAAAAATGTAATAAAACCATGGATTTGTATAATCTGTTCATTCTTTTTCTAAATATCAAAATAGACACATTGGGGAAATACTCTATGGAAACTACAAAAGAACTACAATCGAAATCATTGCAGAAGGAAGGAGATGACTACTTATATGGTGAAGTGTTACAAGAATATTACTTAAAATTCATAGTAGCTGTTAGTACCTTTTGCTCTTTCTTTAAAATTTTGAAACCTCCAAATGTATCAGCTCTTCTAAATTACAATGAAAAGGGAGAAGAAATATTTGATGATGATGATGATGATGATATTGATGATAATACTACTAAAGGAAGGCAAGGTGCAAATGCGGAAGAATCTGTTACGAAATTTTTAGCTGATATTAAAAAGTCCTTACAAGGATGTACTAGTAAGAAGCTATTGTTTGGTAAGTTATACTATAACCAAACAATTGTGTCAAGGGAATTATATTTGCAAAGAATGATAGACTATAATTCTGAGTATAAAAATCAAGTGCATTTTGAAAACGATAACATTAAACGGCAAAAAAATTGATACCCGGGTCAAACTGCGAAGGGGGGTCGTAGTACGTCACGTAACATATATTGTTTATACATATGCGCATCTCCTCTTACCGTTCGCAGGTACATATATATATATATATATATATATATATATATGTATATATAATGTATCCCTGCTGTTTTAATGTTTTAGCACAGATATAAGCTGTGCCGCGTTATCGGTCTTGTCTTTCTTTTTTTTTTCTTTTTTTTTTAAATACTTAACGTGAAAAGGTAGCTAGCCATTTTTGTGCATGATTTTTTTTTTTTTTTTTTTTTAAATATCTGATATGGAAATATAGCTAGCCATTTGTGTGCATACTTTTTCTTTTTTTTTTTTTTTTTATGTTTAACGTTAGTACATCATTGATACGTGTTATTATATCTCCCCCCATTTGGAAAAAAGATACTTCAAAATTAAAAGTGAATGTATATAAATTATGCAGTGTACAAAATGATAAAAGGCTACAATTAAAACGCAAAATGGGATATTATTTTCATGGTTGCAAAAATGAGAGTTCCTAACATGTTTTCCTTGATTTTTCCTCGTTCAATCTTTTTTTTTCTTTTTTTTTTTTTTCGCTTCATACAGACTCTTAGCATATAAAATAATAAGACGGCTTATCATTAATGGGGGTAGTGCAACTGTATACTAATTTTTGTTGCAACAAACATATATTTGCAAAAATAATTTATATAAGAATAAATAGGGTTACAATGTATTGTTTTTTCTTCCTCCTTTTTGCACAAATTTTTCACACTTAAACAAAGTAGTTATGTAAAGTAAGATGGGGGAGAGGAGTTCTATTCTTATGCCTTATTTCGAGCGTATTTTACGAATTTGTTCCAATGTGTATATTTGCAGACGTATATTCGTATGGATGTATGTTAGTACGTATGAACATCACGTCGATACGTGTGAACGTTATATCAGTACATACATATATATATATATTACGCTTCTGTACATTTAGCAGTGTGTTTCCCTTCTCGTGTACTATGACCTTTAACAGTATATGACGAATTTATTGGTGCAAACACGCAATCATGGGCGTGGGTTGCTGTTCATATGTATCTTCATATATACACAAATGCTGCTTATGTATATGCATATATATGCATATATGCATACGTATATATGTATGCACATACACAAGACCCCCATTTTTCCAATGTTCCAACTGTTAATTGCAAAAAATATGAGGAAATTTTAAAATAAAAAATTGTTAACAATGTACTTAAGAGAAAAGGAATAATTTTATTATAACGTGCAGTTATTCCTTATTTAAAAAAAAAAAATAATAATAAAATAAAAATAAAAATAAAAATAACTACTGTTAAGCAACTTTTACATTTTAATACTTATCCATAATTAAATTAAAATTTTTTTTTTTTTTTTATTTTTGGGGGAAAAAAATGGTAAAAGTTAATTCTTTCTTTGCCTTTGAGGCATCTCTTTCTCTGTTCATGTATAATATATATACAATGAGAATTCGCAAAAAAGTTTCATATTTCGTTTTTCGCATAAACCCTTTGTGAATAATATTATGAGTATTTTTCACGTATGGATGAATGAATAACAACGGCTGATATATAAAATGATATTATTATATATACTTTAGCTCTTGCTATCTCCATGCACATATACATAAATATGAAAATTAAGGACTTGAAATGTATTCTTGTAAATACAATGCCATAATTCTTGTAAATGCAATGCCATAATTCTTGTAAATACAATGCCATAATTCTTGTAAATACAATGCCATAACATCTTTTTCGCATCTCTTCCAAAAGAAATGTGCAATGTATGTATATATATATATATGTATATATTAAGAAAAGGGCACGTAACAAATAACGCATCAAACGCGTTCAAATAATAATAATAATTAAAACAATGATTTTCAAACAGAAAAAAAAAAGGGAGCATCAAAAATATTAAGTATATACAATTACAACAGCGTACCACACTGCCGCTTCATATTTGGAAGAGAAATGAAAAATTGATTTACGTTCAAAACGAAAAAAAAAAAAAAAAAAGCCATCCCCCATACGGTAAAAATGTATAAGCATATATATATTATCATATCTCTATATAATACTGTATTTATATAAATTAGCATAATGTACAAACACTGTTATATTGTCACTTTGTATAAAAATAGTTCAATTTTTAGTTACTCGAAAACTCGCAAACTGAACGAAAAGAAGAAGAAAAACTTCTTTTTTTAGTGATAGAAATAAAAATTAAAATAAAAATAAAAATAAAAATTAAAATTAAAATTAAAATTAAAATAAAAATAAAAAATAATAATCAATCGTTTTAAGAACTTTTTTGTTTATAGCTTTTTTTTTTTTTTTTATTTTATTTTTTTTTTTTTATTTTATTTTTTTTATTTTTTTTATTTTATTTTTTTTATTTTATTTTTTTTATTTTATTTTTTTTATTTTATTTTCTTTTTTTTATATTTTGCTGTTTTATTGAAACTTATTTACTTCCTTTTTTCAAGCTAAAGAAAAAAAAGGGAATACGTATTATAATATGGCAACTACTTCTAAAGGTTATTTTCCCAAACGAAATAACACAAGAAAAAAGAAAGTGCTTTAGCAGCTTATCATATATACCTATATTTATTTATATACTTATATATATACTTATATATATACGTATATTTTAGTTTGTATTGATATTTGCACAAAATTTTAACTTCTGGAAATTTTTTATCGCACAGGAAGGAAAAAGAGTGACATGAAAAAAATCGATGAACCCTTCTCGGAACATAAGTATAATTTATAAATAAAAAAAAAAAAAAAAAAAAAATGGAATAACTGCTACACGACAGAAAAGTAACGTGCGTCGTATCGCACATATATATATACATATATATATATATTATTTGTATATACATATATATATATATTATTTGTATATACATATATATATACATATATATATATATATATATATATTATATATATTATTTGTATATACTATATGTATATATATTGATACGTTTACGTACACGTAAACATATGTATATATCGAACCCTTAGCTTGAAGTAAATAACATTTTTTGTTCAATCGTACGTATATGTATAATTATATATATGTATATACAACTATATGTATATGTGCATATAACTTTATCTCCTTTTGCTTGAAGAGATTTATTAAAAAAGTCGAGGAACATATCACAAGAAGACAAGGCTTTAAAATTACGTGCCTGTTTATCATGTCGTTTGTTAAGAACAGAAATGGAGGTAAAACTATCCACCATCGATGGAAAAAAAAAAAAAAAAAAATATCCTTTATTGAGACACTATATGTGCTATACTGTTTGATTAAACTTTGTACTGTGTTTATGCGTGAGCGATATTGCACTTTCAGCATGTTTGTGGGAGTTGTATACGCATATTTACGTGCATGCATGTATAAATATATATGTATATGTTTATATATGTATATGTTTATATATGTATATGTTTATATATGTATATGTTTATATATGTATATGTTTATATATGTGTATGTTTATATATATATATGTTTTTATATGCTTATGTATATATAAGTATGCATGTACATCCACGTGTGCCGTGTGTGAAAGACATTGTGACGTAAAATAGAGGGGAATATAAACCCACCTTCTCCATTTTATGATATTTTCCATTTTTTGCAGTTTTACCAAAACGGTTGTAGTAACTGCAAGTTTTTGCAAATGGCGGGAGACAGACATAGAATTCATGACTGTACCACAGAAAATTTCAATGGGTTTATGGCTATTACAACTCCTACCAAATCATGGATGGCTCAATATAACGATTTAAGTAAATATGCTCCAGGTTTCTATGCCTTACAAGTAGTAGGGGAATTGCCAGAGTCAATAAGAGATTTAAAATCAAATTATTAAGTTCTTTTGTTAGAAAAGAAAATACATTTTTTTTTTTTTTTTTTTTTTTTTTTGTAATAAATTACCTTATATGTTAAATATAATTAGCATTTGCAAAAAAGATACATGAACATCAAGAATAATAGTTAAGTTATTATTTGCTCAATTTGTATAAGTATAAAATAAAAAAAAAAAATAAATAAAAATAAAAAAAACCTAAAAAAAAACTACCCTTTTTTTTTAAGTGACATTTTGAATTTTTGTGTAAAGTGGAAATTTTCATTTTCATTTTTTTTTTTTTTTTTTTTTGCGTGTGCAAGTAAGTACACATATATTTATATGTGTGCATATACATGCATGAACAAATGAACAAATGAACGAACTCATCCATAGGAACGCACGTGGACTTTTTCCCGGGGAAGCCTCTCAAAATAGGAGCTTCCCCACTCAATAAATAATTTGCTAGTTTTTACATAATAACAATTGGAAGAAATATTAAAATATTTTTCAATTAATTGTTAAAAGTTAGGTGCACGGTTTGTCAAGGAGATGAAAAATGACTTTGCAAAAAATGAACACAAACACAAAAAAAAAAAAAGGAAAAGAAAAAGAAAAAGCAATAGTAACAGCAAAAGAAAAAGCAATAGTAATAGCAACAGTAATAGCAAAAGCAATAGTAATAGCAAAAGCAATAGTAATAGCAAAAGCAATAGTAATAGCAAAAGCAATAGCAGTAGGAAAAGGTGCACACATGTACACGTATCATACATATATACGCGCTCAAATATATACGTACGCGCATACGTACATGCTCACAAGCCCACGTGACAAAACAAAAGCGAGGCACAATCCAGCCAATTCGTCAACCCGCTGTGCACCTTACACACGATGCACATGTGTAGCAGGGTAGCCTCGTTTACAAATTTGATCATCCCTTTCTTCTGGACAACCTCCATGCGTTCGGTTCTTCGTAGTAATTATGCAAAGGTTCAATCTTTTCTCTTAATTTAATTTTTGATATTTTCTTTTCATCTGCTGGAATAAATAAATTTGGGGCTAATTGTATTAACCAGTGTGGTTGTATAATTGTGCAGTCTCTTATGTACTCCTTGTTTGTTAATACTAATTCGTGATAAACAACGAATAAAGGATTTTTATTAAAAAGAGTTGATGACGGATGAATAAAGACTTGCTGATTGGTTAACAGAGTTGTATAACCTTGTTGACTATCTCTTTTACAAACATGATTGAAATAACCAGAGCAAATACTTTTACATATATTTACATATTTGCTTGAATCATTCTTACTAGCACTTTTTTTCACTTCGTAATTATATTTTTCAAATATAGAGAGTAATTGTTTTCTTACATCTTGTGCTCTTTTTAAAGCTCTAGAATGGATAAAATTTTCATGGCACCAGTAATTCGAAAAACTGTTTTCCTTCCATTTATTATATATATTTAAATAAGTAATTAGATCTCCTTGAGGCATAACAAATTTATTTTTCTTTTTATCTGCTAATAATGCTTTATTCATTGGTCTATAAAAAATATTTTGAACACTTAACATACTAACAATAGTAACTACATCATCAGCACAATTGAACTTAATTGATGTTAATAATATTTTTGATAAATTCGGTTCCATTGGAAAATTAGCCATTTTCTTTCCTAGTTTTGTTAAATATCCATTATCATCTAATGCACCTAAATAATATAAATTCTCTAAAGAATGAATTAACGTTTCAATTGATGGTGAATCCATAAAATCAAAATGTAAAAAATCATTTACTCCTAAGGCTTTTAATAATAAAACAATACTACCTAGATTAATTCTTTGTATCTCGGGTACACTTGTCTCTGCCATTTCATTTTTATATGCTTCTTCTGTATACAACCGATAACATTTCCCTGGTCCTGTTCTACCTGCACGTCCTGCTCTCTGTTTAGCATTTGCTTTAGATATGGGGGCAACAACTAATGAATCCATATCACGTTTGGAATCATATTTTTTTACTTTACAAAATCCTGGATCAATTACAAAAAATATACCATCAATTGTTAAACTCGCTTCCGCTATATTTGTTGATAAGATACATTTCCTACAACCAGGGGGGGCAGGCTCAAATATGATACTCTGCATATCTGATGGCAGAGATGAATATATCGGTAAAATTATCAAAGGCGGAGGACACATACTTTCCAATTTTTTCATACGCTCATGGAGTATTTCGCAAGCCGTATTAATTTCCTCCTGACCTGTTAAGAATACTAAAATATCCCCTGGATGTTCATTCAAATGGATATTCAATACTGTTATTAGACTTGCCTCTACGTAATCACTTTCCGGCTCCTTCGAGTGAAGAATCTGCGGGGGAAATGGTAGAAAATGCAGGGACATTAGTTAGTAGCATAATGTGAATACTCAAACACGTACGTGGGTGTAGAAGTATGTGTGGACGTATGTGTGTAAATATTATAAGGATGTTATGTTGATGCATATCATGATACACGTGTCGATGTATACGCAAAACGTTCCCCGGAAACTGCTACTCATAAAATTATGAGCAATTTCATTCTGTCTATTTACCTCCACAGGAAATATTTTTCCAGGAATTGTAAAAATAGGTGAATTAAAAAAATACGTGGAAAATTTCTCTGCATCGAGGGTAGCTGACGTTACTATCAATTTAAAATCGGACCTCTTCCTTACAACATCCTAACAATTGTGCACAGAAGCAATGAAAAGAAAAACAAAAAAGGATATGTGCTCATGTATACATATACGTATATATTTATATGTACCATTAATGTATACACGCGCCTTTGCTTTTATGCCCACTTCGCGCTGCACTCAGGTAGCAAAATAAAATGTTGAGCATCAAATTGCTTCTTCTTTAAAAATTTTTAACGGAAATATGTAGAAAAAATGGTAGAGCCTGTTCCCATTTTTTAAATTATTTAGATATGCTTTTCCTTAAACATATGGTAAAATGGGTATATCTTTATTGTAAGCCTTGTACCTGTCAACATTCTTTTATTTTATATGAAATATTGTCATTTAACAGGCTACAGGTCAACGTAATTATTGCTGATATTAAACATATTTTGCTCACTGAAATTTCGTTGTTATTTCCTTGTAAATTTTCTTTTTCATTACTCGCCTTATTTTTAATATTATTTATATAAATATGGCATACCTTTAGGAGGCAGAAAAGAATGTCCGTTGAAATGGTTCGTTCATGTGCCTCATCCAGCTAGAAAAAAAAAAAACATAAAAACAAACAAAAAAGATACATATGTATATACATACACACAAATGTATGAACAGATTTCACAATTAAACCTGTACAAGTCACTTATTTTATGAACCGTTCAGGAAAAACCACACATTTGCGCACTCACAAGTAAACGAAAATTTTCCACATTTTTCATTCATTTTTTATCTCCTATTTTTATAACTTTTATTTTTTCCACATTTTTCATTCATTTTTTATCTCCTATTTTTATAACTTTTATTTTTTCCACATTTTTCATTCATTTTTTATCTCCTATTTTTATAACTTTTATTTTTTCCACATTTTTCATTCATTTTTTATCTCCTATTTTTATAACTTTTATTTTTTCCATATTTTTCATTCATTTTTTATCTCCTATTTTGTTTTAATTTTAATTTTTTTTTTTCTTCTATTTTTTTTTTAAATTACAATGATGAAGGAATACTTGGAGAGCATCGTGTCGCTTAAAGTTTCCCGCAGGAGCATACCATCAGTTAAATACTTAATGATGGTATCATTGGATGTACAATCATCGAACCGAATAGAGTACCCAACTTCCTGACCTAAGATACAGCCAAATTCTTCACTGACTCTTTTAGCAATAGACATAGCAGCAACTCTTCTTGGTTGTGTGCATCCAACAATACCATTAAGTGTGTAATTTGCTTCGTGTAAATACTGCGGGATTTGTGTAGTTTTTCCACTACCTGTCTCTCCTATTACTATAAGTACATTATTTTTTTTAATAGCTAACATTAAATCTTCTTTTAAATTATATATTGGCAATTTTGCTCTTTGTTCATTAATAGGTATAGCATTTTTAAAACCTACTGAAATATTATTGTTCATGTAATTTTTTCTCCATTCAGGTAACTCATAACTTTTTCCAATATTTTTTAAAGCTTCAGCAATTGTTCTTTCACCTAAATTTGGTTTTGGATCTTCCCATGGTCTACTAATATCTTTGGGAATACTGTCAAAAATAGCATTTTGTTCATTTTGTTTTTGTTCTTTTCTTTCTTTAGCTAATGCTGACGTAGTAGTTATTGCTCTTGCTAAAGATCCTTCTGCATTAACAATAATTTGTATTGGCGATAATTTTGCTCCTGCTTTTGTTGTTTGTCCTTTTAAGAAAGCTGGTTCTCTCTCATTAACTTCTATTTCAATAATTTCTTCTTCATCTTCAATTTTTTCATCTATTTTTAAATTTTTATATTCCTTTTTTAAATTATCATCATATATAATACCGCTTTTCATCAATTGTTGTATTTCCCATTTTGAATAGTCACTTTGCATTTTTATTACACTCTCATATTTTATAGTTTCTTTTGGATCTTCACTAAATATCTTTGAATTATTTTTTTTTAATAAATCATTGTACTCCTCATCCATATCATCAAAAAGAGAGGCATAATAATTGGTATTTCTTTCATTTGATTTTCTTTTTTTTCCTATATCTTCATCATCATTCACTAAATTTTTCCCTGTTTTTTGATCCACTTCAGACATATTTAAACTAATTTTATTTCCAAATATTCCCTTCACTTTTACTTTTACTTTCATATTTCTTTTATAATGTTCGTTTATATTAACTAGTCTCTTACAATTAGGTAATATATCCGTAGCGTGTACCAGCCCTTCTTTATACCCATCCTTAGTTTTAAACGAAACAAAAAGACCGAAGTCCATCACCTTACTAACACTCCCTCTGAAGATATTATTAACCCTTAGTCCGTCGTAATCATAGCTGTTATTATAGTCATATGTATCACTATCCCGATTATTATCACTACCATTACCACTATCCTTATCATCGTAGTGCTCCCCTTTATAACTCCTTTTATCTTTGCTGTGTTTTATTTTCTTGTTCACCTGATAGGGGGAGCGCCCCAATTCATTTTTCCGCTTTGTGTCGTTTCGCCTCCCGCTGTTTCTGTCCCTATCTTTGTCCCTATCTCTTTCCCTATCTTTGTCCCTATCTCTTTCCCTATCTTTGTCCCTATCTCTTTCCCTATCTTTGTCCCTATCTCTTTCCCTATCTTTGTCCCTATCTCTTTCCCTATCTCTGTTCCTATCTCTTTCCCTATCTTTGTCCCTATCTCTTTCCCTATCTCTGTTCCTATCTCTTTCCCTATCTTTGTCCCTATGCCTATCCTGACCGCTCTTGTCCTTATCCCTTTCTCTGTGGCTCACTTCACATCTATCCCTTGAAGATCCCCGTCGGGGCATGCATCTCTGATGAGGATCGGTTGTCTCCCCCTTATTCTCTTTGTCTACATTATGTTCAAATGCACTGACAATATTATCATCATTTTTTATAGTTAAGCAGTGATATTTTTTCATTTTTTCATTTTTCCTTTCTATTTCATTGATTTCTCTCTTTGATTCATCAAACGATTCAGTACTGTCATTGTCAATATCACCTTTTTTGTTTTTCTTTTTTTTTTTTTCCCCCTCATCATTTATAGTACCATCAGTATTTGTTTGAGATGACTGCTTAATAATACCATATAGATATTTGAGAACAGACTGTTCAATTTCCCCACCACTTTCAAAAACATCTTTATAAAATTGTTCTAACGACTTGGATTTTTCACATAAATATATTATAAATTCTGCAAGTGTGTCATCCTCAACTCCCAAATTTTTATTTAACTCTGCATTCACTTTTTGCGTTAAATTTATCTTGTTTAGGCTATCCATCAACCCAAATGACTATATTTCAATATCTTCGAAGTCAAACGAAATGAAATCAAATGCAAAGCGCGTGCTCTGCATACCTTTGTATTATATCTTCGTCCGTGCCTTCTCCGCTTACTTTTACTACTACTGCTACTATTTTTTTTTTTATTTTACTGAGGAATCATTTTAACGAATGAAGAGACAACGTAAAAAGAGGACCTTCTTCTCCTATGCTATTATGTATATATATATATATATATATACATATACGTAATACTAATTAGTTAATGAGCAATTTTTTTTTTTTTCGTCAAATTTTATTTTGTCAAAAATAAGAAATTTATTTTAACGATCTTTCAGAAATGTTACTACGGGCATAAATTATATTATAGCTACAGCTGTAACTACAATAATGAGCACTACTATAAGAACAGTAAAAATTATGAGCACTACTATAAGAACGGTAAAAATTATGAGCACTACTATAAGAACAGTAAAAATTATGAGCAATACTACAAGAACGATAAAAATTATGAGAAATAATACTACTGTTACTGTTCCTATTTTATTGTCGCTATTATTACTGCAAAAAACAAATTAAATGAACAAACAAATAAATTAATAAGCAAATGAATAATTAAAAACGTAAATTAAAATAAATTAAAATAAATGGTCAATTTTGTTCTTTCAAAAGTTTTCATTACGCATGCCGCTAAAACTCTGCATTAACGGGCTATATATTTCCTCCTTTTGTTGTTTCAATTCTTTCATAAATGAAGATCATTTTTTATGCTTCTTCGGCATTCTCGGCATCTTCAACTATATCAACTATTTCAACGCGCTTTTGAAAAAGATAAAAATTGCAGTTCGAAAAAGGAACTATAAGTGGGCGAATTATGTTTAGATATCCGTAACAAAAAAAAAAAATAAAATAAAATCAAGAGAAAATGAGGAGAAAATGAAGGAAAAACGAAGGGAAAGATGGTATAATTAAGAGCTTGCACAGTCAGGTAAAACACACATACATATATAATGGCACTCTTTTCTTTACTACTAAATGCGATAAAACTGCACAATTTAAGAAAGCGTAATGAAGTTAGCCTGCTTGAAAATAAAATGACCCGTACATATAAAATGTATGTAGAATTTATGTAGACTTGATTGGGTGAGATATCTTTTTTTTCTTTTTTATTTTGTTCTTATGAATACAAAATTCGACATGGTATTTTCCTCCTTTTCAGTATGGGCTCAAATGAACGTTTCATATAAATGCGATTACTTTGTAGGATTAAATGTTTATTTTTTGTAGTAGTCATAAGAAAAAAGAAGGGAGATTTTAAGGAACTACGGGTTTTCCCTTACGTCATATTGTGTACAAGGGCTATGATAAATACTTGAATACATATATATATATATATATATATATTGAGATGCATATATCTATGCAATATATTATGCATGTATTAATACATATAAAGCATATAAAAGAAAAGGAAAAAAAAAAAAAAAAAAAAATTAAAATTAAAATTAAAACTAAAATTAAAACTAAAATTAAAACTAAAATAAAATAAAATAAATAAAAGTCAGCCTTTTTCTAGGCCCATCCGAATTGCAGCTCCATATTACTCTAAATGGAGCATACACCGAGCAATTTTCTTCATTGTATCATTGTTGGTAACAACAAAAATATTGATAGTTCTTTTTGTGCTTTAATAGCTTCTTACAATTAGTGTAAATAAAAAAAAAGAATAATTCGTGTTTTCATGTGTGCATATTTGTATAAATGTACGTTTTGAAAAGGAATAAAAAGTAGGATGCGGCAAAAAAAAAAAAAAAAATAGTAAAATTAAATAGTAAAATTAAATAATAAAGCAAAATGGTAAAGCAAAATGGTAAAGCAAAATGGTAAAGCAAAATGGTAAAACAAAGTGGTAAAACAAAATGGTAAAACAAAATGGTAAAACAAAATGGTAAAACAAAATGGTAAAACAAAATAAGGTTAAATGAAAAAAAAAAATCAACATGCCGACAAATCAGCAACTTCGGTCAAGTGGTAAAATTATATATAAGTGCTTATGTTAAAAAAATTAATTCAATTAATTAAATCAACTAATTTAACTAAATTAATAAAATTAATAGAATTAATAAAACAGAATTAATAAAACAGAATTAATAAAACAGAATTAATAAAATTAAGTTATTGCTGTCATATCATATCCTTTTTTCATTTACTCTATTTCTTTAGGCCAAACTTTTAATGTTTTACACCCCCTTCAAAGTAGCATTTAACTTATAGTTAATCTTATCCCATTTAAGATACATCATGGTTTTCGTATCGTTCTTGGGGATGGCTCTCCCCCACAACCATATCCATGCAAGCATACAATATATACAATATATACAATATAGACAATATATACAATATATACAATATATACAATATATACAATATATACAATATATATATATATATATATATATACATTCCTGCAAAACACGCATGAGTGATGTAATAAATTCATTATGCCACACGTCATTATGCGCACTCCGGAGTGTTTCCTTTTTTCCCTCTCCCTTTTTTCAAAGCGCAAATTTGATATGTAAAAAAAATAATTATTACTATTTCGTCCTTTTTTTTTTTTTTTTTTAGAAGCGTTTTGTGCTAATATAGAAGAGGCTTGTAAAAGAGTGCTTAGTTCCTGTGAGGGCCTACTTCCACTCCTTTTCTTGGCTTCTTTAACAGATATACTGGGCATGTGGCTATGAGGCAGTGCATCCATATGACGACGTAACCATATTAATGTCCAAATTTTCTACTCATCTTGGCTGCTCATAACGAATCCGTCCATTTTTCATCATAAAGCGGAAAAGCTTTTATACGGTTGTTCCCTGCCTCCTCCCCCCGGTAATCTTCCTCCTTGCGCGTTATCAATATATAATACATAAATATATAATACATAAATATATAATACATATATATATAATACATAAATATATAATACATAAATATATAATACATATATATATAATACATAAATATATAATACATATATATATAATACATATATATATAATACATAAATATATAATACATATATATATAATACATAAATATATAATACATAAATATATAATACATATATATATAATACATAAATATATAATACATATATATATAATACATATATATATAATACATAAATATATAATACATAAATATATAATACATATATATATAATACATATATATATAATACATATATATATATATAATACATATATACATATTTTCCTACCATCCGTGCTTTCGTTCTTTTCTTTTAAAACTTGTACTGTGTTTGCGATCCGAATGGGTTGTTCATGCCATCGAAGCTTTTCCCGGGGAATTGTTGAGGGAAGTACATACTAGACATATCTTGCATATTTCTACTAGGGAAGTTACCAAAGCTTTGCATGTCTGGTTGATAAGAGGGTGTCGCACCAGAAAAAGAATATTGTCTTGACATTTGAGGGAAAAAATTTGGATTTAAATTTTGTTGCATACTTGGATGCATATTAGAACCCATATTTAGAGGCATATTAGAACCCATATTTGGGGGCATATTCCCGAAGCCCAGGAATCCTTGACCCATCATAGGATTCATACCCATTTTATTGTATTGCATAAAATTAGAAAAAGTATTATCCATACCTTTACTAAATGGCATTAAATTTGTATAACTGGAACTTCTAGGCATCATCATATTATTTGTATCATTAAAAAGAGGTTGATACATTGCTTTAGCGTTCATAGGATTTCTATTATGCATATTCATTTGGTCAATATGCGATTTTTTTTGAGTACTTTTGTTAGATAAATCTAATAGTAATAAGCAAACAAAACAAAGAGCATATATGCCAGTTGTAATGATAAAAATATAGAAGCAATATGAACATCTAGGAAAAGGATATTGCTGAGCCTTTGTAACTAAATTCCAAGATAAATCAGTCTCATAATACCAATAAGTCCCTATGCCACCATTAATAATAAATGATAACATAAAGCATCCCATTGATATTAGTATACTCTTTGTAAATAGTATATTCCATCCAATACATAATATTACAAGTGTACATGATATAACTATGCCACATAAAAGTATTAATGATATAAAAGAAACTCTTTCATATGCTTCTATACGTTTTATAATTGCATCTCTACAAGCTTCTTGACATGCAGATGTCCATAGGGATAAACTACCAGCAGATTCAGCATGTTTTCCTACTTGAATCCCTTCACTTCCTTTACTCCGCATATTTTGTACTCTCTGTGACCATGTCTCTACGTGTTTGTCATCATATATTACTTTATACAATCCATAGTATGTATAGTCAACATATAATGAATGCTCACTACCACGAAACATGTACTTGTATTCAATTGGTTCTGCTTCCCTCCATGTAGTCATAACTGTGGTCAATATTTGCGGAACTGCGCTTATAAAACCTATTGTCATTATTACATTTAAAACTCGAAGTGCATTTTTGGACAGAGGAGGAACAATGGGTTTCGTCTTGCGCATTCTGCCCATTTTCCCGTCCCTGCTATTTGCGCCGTCTATTAATAGTTTTCTAATATGTGCTTCGTTCCTTTTACTATTTATTTTCTTTCTCGTTTTCGCTGTCTCGTTTTCTGTCTCTTTTGCTGTCTCTTTTGCTGTCTCTTTTGCTGTCTCGTTTTCTGTCTCGTTTTCTGTCTCGTTTTCTGTCTCTTTTGCTGTCTTTTTCGTTGACTTTTTTTTTTTTCTTTTTTTGTAAAAAACGAAATGCACTATTTTTCCCCCCTTTATGCGTTACTGGCGACACGCATATTTTGGCTCGTTTTTACGTGTTGCTACGTATTATTACGTATTCAACTGAGTTAATGAGGTATCAACATATATATATACGTGCATACAAAAAGCAGACTTGTGCATGCGTGCTCTCCTTATTTCTTATGTATCGTGCGCTTTGGGATTTCACTCGCCTATACTTGTATAGGTGAATATATATATATATATATATATATGTATAGGTATAATATATATATGTACAAACGTGTGGCGGTAAATATTGGTGTATATACGAAAGTGCATATGTATATACAGGCAGAAGCAAAAGAACTATTTTGAATGCACTCCTGAACACACTTCTGTTTTTGCACTCGGGAGAGCACTATATTTATATGACCCTTTCTATGTACACTTATTGAACGATATGTTATATATTCTTAAGAGAATTATATTTTAAAAATGTACACGACGTGGAAACTCGAAAATGCCATATTTATGAAAAAACGAGAAAATATTATACATATGTGTGTGTGTATTTGAATTATGCACATATTATGTGCGTATTGTATGTATGTATGTATGTATGGGGATGCGTATTTGTGTCCACACACCTGGAACTGCAATATGTTTATATAATATTTTATTTTTCTTTCGAAATGATGTGTATAACCATTTGCTAAAACTGTATTTAACCCCTTATTATTAAACACATAGCAATGTTTTAAAATGTGCATGCACTACAAAAAAAAAAGAAAAAAAAAGAAAGAAAAAAAAAAAATATATATATATATATATATATATATATAAATGTACAAAATGTATACATTTATATGTGTAATAAAAAAATTACTCTCCCATGGTTTAAAAAAAAAAAAAAAAATAGTAACACCAACTCGTCTTCTACATTTTTTCATAAAATAAAAAAAAAGAAAATTTTTTTTTTAAAAGTTGTGTTTTATATTTAAAGTTATTCTGTTATCCTGTTACTTCTTATTTTGTTTTGACTATTATTTTTTTTTTTTTTTTTTTTCCTCGAAGAACAAACAACATACGTCTTTTTTTTCCTCTTTTGGGATGAACGTACAAACGCACTTAAATTTTTTAACCTTTCGCAAATGGAGCTAAATGAAGCATTTTATTTTTTTTAAATTTGCTTCAACATTTTGAACTCTTAGAAAGTACAATATTATACCAGAAAAAAAAAAAAAAAAAGTTAACTTGAGTTGTTTTGAAAAAAAATCAAGAGTGAATTTGTTTATTTTTTTCAGTCTTTATTATTTTTTATTTTATTATTTATTATTTTTATTTTATTTTTTTTGCAGTCAGATTTTGTTGCATGCATATTATATACTGCTTAACACTAAATTTGTGTATACCTGTGTGAATGGATTGAGCGAAAAGACAAAAGTTGATAAAAATGTTGTAATTAGGGAAAAATGAAATAAAACGAAATGAAATAAGATTAAATAAGTAAATTGGGTAAGGTTGAACGCCAAAAAAAAAAAAAAGAAAAAAAAGAAAAAAAAGAAAAAAAAAAAAAAAAAAGTAACTGTTAACAATTAACAGTTAAAATAACTAAAACTGCTGCACCATACAATACACATGAAACGAAACCTATTTTTTCTATTTTATTTTTATGCTGTTAATTCAGCCTACACCCCATGTAACTCTGTAGAAGGAATGTTTTCCTCTACATGAGCTCCTCTTAAAATGTGTACTCGAAAAATATTAATATGTATGTACGGCGTATGTGTGAATGTATGATGTATGTATGGCATATACTAATATACATACAATCCATACGACACCATAAGCACAAAGGTACAAAAAAAGAAAAAAAAAAAAAAAATTGAAGACTAATATTTGACGCCTCTCCTAGAAGCCAATATACGCTGAACTCTCTCCCGAGCATTTTTGTGAATCGACTTATTATCGAAGGACATATTCCACATTTTTTTTTTTTTTTTTTTTTTTTTTTTATATCGTCTTCTATTTCATAAGACAGGTCAAATTTTACATTATTATAATAATAATTATTATAATTTTTATTCTGATCATTTGTATATATGTAATCATTTGTTAAATACATTTTGTTATCCTTACCCTCTGTTGTACTGTTAAAAATTTCCTCCTTATTAATAATATCATATGTTTTACTGTTGTAACTCTGAATGGTATTATTTTTGTTGCAGTGATGGTGAAATTCTGTACTACTTACATAGTCTTTATTAGTTTTGCTCCTAGTGTAATATTCATATGCATCAGTACGTGAGGAGGAGGTCATCATGCCATGGGTTACTGACTGATGCGGAAAAGGGTTTGTTTCATTTTCTTTATTAATGCTAAGATAATTATTCGAGTTTCTACTATTACTGCTATTATTACTGCTGGTATTATTGCAAGTATTACTGTTATTATTACTGCTGGCATTATTGCAAGTATTACTGCTAGTATTATTGCTAGTATTATTGCTAGCAGTAGCAGCAGTAGCAGTAGTAGCAGTAGTAGCAGCCGAAGTAGGATTATATAATTTATATGTTTTATGTTCACTTGTTTTTTTAAAAACATTTCTGTAACTATGGTAATACGCGATCCCACTTTTATGATGTGCGCATGCTTTGTCTACATTGTTACCACCGTTACTATTACTGATATGATTACTACAACTATTACTACTGATACTATTTATGTTAATGTATTTGTTGTTGTCGTAACCCGCTGCTTTACCGAAAGAGGGTGTTGTAATGAAATGACTGCTCTTACCCTCTACATTATTTCCATTATTTTTATGCTTATCGAGTTGTTCACCATATGATGCATTCATTATACGTACGTTATTAGCTGAGTAATCTACTGCACTATTTGCTACGTCATTCGCTAAGCTATTCTTAGTACCATTAAGCAAAGAATACTGTGCATTATTAATTTCATTACAATTTTCCAATTGACTCAAATAAGAGCAGCTCTTTTGGGGGTTGCTACCACTGTTCGTATTTTGCTCGGTCAAACCACCGCAGACCACACTACAACTACCAGCACTACTATTATCAACATTATTATTGCTATGGTAATTCATAGAACTATTCTCGGACAGTCTTTTGCTTTTATTACTAGCGTCATCCTTGTTACCATCTTCTCCGCAGGTATGACTTATTATCACATTGCTACATTTATTTTCTAAACCGTACATGTCACTGTTATTATAACTTCCGCAGTTGTTATTATAAATACTTCCACTTTTTTCATCAACAACGTTACTATTATTATTTCTGTTGTCAGAACAATGAGTTCTGATATTAATTTTAATTGCTTTATTATCATTTTCATAATAATTATTATTTTTTTTACCATTTTTTACTGGTGCAAAATGCACTCTACGTTTATGTGAATGCCCATAATTGTTATTATTATTTTTTTTGCATGACCAAGTCATATTTTTTTTTTTATTTTTTTTTTTTGTTGCTTTTTTAGCTAGCTGGTGATAAGTATTATTATGGTGATTAATGAGGTTATTACAGTACCCCCCATTATTGAACACATTACTGTGTGCATTATTAATATTATTACTGTTAGTGTTGTTTAAAAAATTTTTGTTTATTTTTTCGAACTGCCCACCATTTGTTGTAGAACTATTTTTATTATTATAAAATTTTTTTAAGTTGCCATTATTATTATTGTAGCTGTTGCAATTGTATGGATTATTTTTTGTACCTCTGGTATCATTCTTTTCATTATACTTACAATTGCCATCTATATGCATAGTTGCTATTGTGTTATCAGACATGTTATCCTCATTACTGCTTAATTTCATGTAATAATTGGAACAAATTTTATTATATTTCCCTTTTTTTTTACCTATAAAATATTTTTCTAAATTTTTTGTTTTCGTCCTTGTTTCGTTCTTTAACTGAATCGTATTCATCATATTCGTATGCTTCGTTCTTCCCCCCTTTTTCATATTTTTCATATTTTTCATATTTTTTATATTTTTCAAATTTTTCATATTTTTTATATTTTTCAAATTTTTCAAATTTTTCATATTTTTCAAATTTTTCATATTTTTCATATTTTTCATATTTTTCATATTTTTCATATTTTTCATACTTTTCATACTTTTCATATTTTTCAAATTTTTTATACTTTTCATATATTTCATATTTTCCATTTTTTTCCTCCTTTTATTTTTATTATTTAAACTATTAATAAAAACGTCTTCCCCAGTACTACTTTTCAGCCCATACCACATATCACAAGGATTTTCACACATGTTAATGTTAACTTTGCATTTTTTGTTAACAAATACTTTGGTGGACTCATCACTGAATAAAGAGTTGCTATCATTGAAAGTTTTGTAAGTTTCATGTTTGTGTGCAAACTCGTTGTTACTGCTAATTATGCCTTTATGGTTATTAGCCAAGTAGTTGTCCCTTTTCTTTTGATCATTCTCGTGATTACAATCATGATTACATTTACGATTACAATCAAGATCATTCTGTTCATTATAATAATTACTGAGCCTCCTCTTTTTTGCTTCCTTTTTTTCCTCTATTTTTTTCTTAACATATATTAAAAAATTTTCATTTTCGCTATCTCTATCGCACTCTTCCTCCCGAAGGTTCTGGTTTCTCTTATCCAGGTCATTAAGTAACTCCTTGGTTAGTCTTAAACCATCACTGAAGCTGTTGTTGTTGTGGCCACTGCTATTATTTTTTCCGTTCTTATTCTCATAAAATACATGTTTCCCATTCTTATTATTAAATGGGTTTATATTACGGGTATATTTATTAACACTGTAAGACACATTAATATTATTACTGTTACTGTTATCGTTACAGTTATTGTCATTGCTATTGTTACTGCCATTACTGTTGCGCAAGTGATGGTAAAATTTATTTATTCCATAATTATTGGAAGTATATGCACAACTCGCACAGTTATCTTTACAGCTGTCTTCATTTATTTTTACGGCATGGTCAGAAGGAGAACTATTTTTAACAGATTGCACATTATTTTTATTTTTATTATTACTATTACTACTATTACTGTAATTATTATTACCGCTATTATTACCGCTATTATTACCGCTACTATTACCGCTATTATTACCGCTATTATTACTGCTATTATTAACATTATTATTATTATTATAATCGCGTAAAAAAATATAGTTGTTACATTTTTCACCATCAAGAAATAGCTTCTTATCATTTTTCACACACTGTTGTTCTTTTTTAATATGATTATAGTAACCTATGTTTAAATCGCTATTTTTTTTTATGTGTTTTCCCCTGGTGCTCTTAGCACCTTTTCTATCATGATTTTTTCCCTTTTCATTTTTATTTAATTTTATATCTTCATAGGAAAATGTTATGCTATCATTATTCGATGATGTTGTTTGGTAATACGTCGTGTGACTTTGACTTTCGCTCTTCTCCATTATTTCTGATGGATGCGAATTATACCTGAACAGTGCAGGAAGTAAGCCAGTCTGTCAAATGTACGTAAACATGTGTATGTGCATGTGTGCATGGGCAACTTTACGGTGTTATTTTAAACTCATACAAATAGGACATATATTTCTTTTTTCTTTTTTTTAAATACATATAACGTAGATTAAAAAATCGACGCGAGCACTGTATGAAAATATGCACATGGTTCATTAAAAAGACAAAATGGAATAATGCATAACGAATTAGTTCCAATATAAATATATATATATATATATATATTTATATACATATATGCATATATATATGCATATGAATTTTCAGTAAATCAGTTCAACGTTTTCGTTTAAAGTAATGAACTAGTAACTCCCACTCATACTTATGTATATAAAATTTGATACAAATGGGAGTTCATTATTCATATATAAAAATCTTTTTAAATTTAATTTAACATTAATTGAGTAATAATACTTTATACTAATTCCTCGCGTGGAGTAATGCAACTACTGCTCTTATACAATGAACGCAGCAACGATCAAGTAAAGCGAAATAATAGTATATGCATATATATATATATATGCACACATACGTATGTCAAGGTTAAAAACAGAGAAATAAAATGTGCTCGAAATTGTACTAACACAGTTAATACAAAACAAACTCTATTCATACTAAAAATGAAAATTATTTTAGATATACTTTTTACTATATTACCAAAGTGTTCATAAAGAGCCTCAACAAGAATGTCAGCCAATGAATTATACTCAACTAATACAATATAATACAATTCTGGTAAAATGTTAATCGTTCTATATAGTTATTTATGATCGAAAAGGTTTGAAGTGGTATATTCAATTTTCCCCCCCTCTTCTTAAGTGAGTTATCGCAAAAAAAAAAAAAAATATTATTAAAAAAGGATGGTGTATGTATTCAATTTTAATATAACTCATACACACTATACTTTTTTGTTTGTTGACCTACGTCAGCTCTAAAATTATATATCAATGTTTCTACATGTCTATCTATGTAGCTATCTACTACCTATCTACGCACTAATCTACGTATGTATCTATTTATTTATTTCTATATATTTCTTCTTTTTAAGAACCCTTTTCTCCACCTATTATATTTTCTTTCCAGAATACATAAACTGTAGCTCATTTTTTCACTGTAAAACTTATCGACATAAAATTAAAAAGCTAATATGGCTGCAATTAATATCTTGCATTTGTTCATACAAAAATAACTCATACACACACACTAGTACATATATATAATTCGTGTATATACTCCTCTGTGTATATGTATACACAAAACGTGTGCATAACTGATACTGTGGAATTTGTTATTTCCCCCTTTTTAGTGCGGTATATATTTTCGCTTTCAGAAATATTAGATATTTACATATATGCATATATATATATGTCCATATATATGTATGTATATAATATGTATGCACATATATATATATATATTCTTCAATTAATTACACATCAAAGAGATTTTAAAATTTGGTTACACTATTCTCAATTACATTTATACATAAACTATAAAATATGTGTTTTCTTTGTTAACTATATTTTTGTGGATTCGAGAAAAAAAAAAAAAAAAAATCAACAAAACTTTTCTATCAATTTAACAAGCAGGTATAATATCTGTCATACTATATGATTACTTTCATAAATATGTGGAAGTTTTTTTTTTTTTTTTTTCTTTCTTTCTTATCTCTTAATTTATTTCATTGAATTCCCTTGAAATATTTATGAAATAAATGAAAATGTCCAAAATGTTCTTTTATTTATGCACTACACTATAGTAGCAAATATACCTAAATATGACACATACGAAATAACAACATAAAGGTAACGTCTATTTATATAATATTATATGGGGATGTGGGATAGCAGTCGCGTGGCGGGGGTGGGGGTGGTTTACCTCCTATTTATACATACACACGTATAATTAAATATTATCCTATATTTATTTAATTTAAAAAAAAAAATATATATATATATATATTTTGTGTGTGTGTGCTGTAAAAAACTATACAACTTTGATTAATGTTAATATAATATATTTTTTAATTTTCTCAAAATTTCTTATTCAAAATGTAAAAAGTTTATGATTTTTCTGCTTTACATAATAATGCACTGCTTTTTAATCTTTAATTTTTTTTTTTTTTAAACTTTTTCAGGAAAAGCTCTTTTATACAAGTTGTTCGTTTGTTAGGAGGTGAGATGTGTTAGTTTGCTAATTCGTTCGTTCGTTCGTTCGTTCGTTCGTTTACTTTTTTTTTTTTTTTTTTTTTTTTTTCTCTTTCCCCTATGTTTCAGTTTATCTCTAATTGTACATATGCTTCCAATGGCGCTAGTTATTGACAATTAACAACTACAATTTTGGTTTGAGTTCATTACAACACTTCAAGTCAATGTGCAAGAGCTTATTTCGTTTAGACACTACTTGGGATCACAAGTTAGCTTTAAATATTGAGCATTCATATGAAAAAAAAAAAAAAAGCTTTTATTTGTTTCTTTTGCATTCATATTTTTATCTTTTCTTTATTTTTATGTTTTCTTTATTTTTATATTTTCTTTATTTTTATGTTTTCTTTATTTTTATCTTCTTTTTATTTAATATTTTATTTTATTTTTTTGTATAAATCTTATTACTTTCAAGTCACTTTACTGGACGGTAAATACTGAAACGATTTTGTCTTCCAACTTTGAATATTTATGTATAAAGTTTGGGGAGATGAGATGAGGGAATAATATGTCAAAATTTTTTAGAAATAAAAAAATGGTATTAACGGAAAGCGATACGAACAGGTATAATTAAATATATATACAAACTGTACATATAATATTAATAATACTCGGAGTCTTTTTGTACAATACAAATAAAATCAACTTAAATAAATTTGATCAAATGGCAATTAGACAATACTCTGGTAGTTCTATCATACACGGGAAGTTTTAATAAGGTATAAAAGTTACAAGAAAAGGAGTATATACATTTAAAAAAAAAAAAGTAACCTTATATAACAGAAAAAAGTAACAATAATATTAACACGTACATATATATATATATATATAACTGTTATTCACTACATTAAATAAACGTAGCTATGTAATATATATATATATAATATACATATATATATAATATATTATGTGTATTTTTGCATCATAATTTAATTTAATCGCAATATATATTTATAAGTTATACGTTTTAATTATTTACATAAATATTATATAAATATTGCAACACAAAAAATATGATGTTATTGTAATTATAAAAGTTGACACTACATTTTTGCACGAGGCTAATTCAAGCATTTCATGAAATATTACAATTACAGTTTTTTTTCATTTATTTATTAATATATTCGTTTATAGGTATATTCGTTTATTTTCTTTTTTTTTTTTTCACGATACAATATTTCCAAAATTACTACAACTTATTTTTCGTTGCATATAACAGCTTTCACAAAATAATTGCTACTGTTGTGTGTGTGTGTGTTAATTTTTTTTTTTTTTTTTTAAGCTTTTTCAAAAATATACAGATAGTAAAAATGTACAAATGATATATATGCTTATAATATACTATATGATATTATGCCATATATATATATATATATATATATATATACATATTTTGCATAAATGTATATAAAAAATATATATGCGTTTTAGTATCTCCCCTGCTTCAATACAAGGAGGTATAATATATTTTATACATATACCACACGTAACTATACGAGTGTAAAGATAAAAATAAAAAGTACAAAATAAAAAGAAGTATACAAATAGAAGTTAACAAATATAAAAAAAAAAAAAAAAATCAACAATATATATATATTTATGCATTATTTTTTCTTCCTTTTTTCCTTTTTACTTACTAAAAGCATAAGAAAAGGTTTTAAAACGGCAAATAATGATAAATACATTTATATTGTTGTATTAAAAACATATATATATATATATATATATATATATATATGTAATAAAAAAGTACGTAAATATATAATAAATAAATATAAATATATATTTATATTTATTTACTTACTCGATTGTTACTTTTTTATTTTACTTTAATGTGATTTTAAAGCATAAACAAAATTTATTATGCTTTTTTTGTTAAATGTAAAAAAAAAAAAAAAAAAAAAATTAAAATTAAAATTAAAATTAAAATTAAAATTAAAATTAAAATTAAAATTAAAATAAAAAATAAAAATAAAAATAAAAACAAAAATATAAATAGAAAATATTGAAAATATTTTTACCCTTCAAATTTTTTTTGTTTTATTTAAATATATTTTTATTTTAATATTTAAATTTTTTTTTCTTTTTTTTTTTTTTAATATAAATATTTTAATGCAGTACTATTATAAAAGTACAAAATATATATAATTATACATGTACATTATATAATTACTCGTATTATTATATATTTATACGATACCCATATATGTAGTATAAATGAACACGACTATTATAAGCAATGAAAAAAACATGTTAGCTCAAAATGAGTTAAAAGGAAAAAAGGAAGCATAAAGGTAAAATAAAATAAATAGTATGTAAAGCTTTGATTAGCAAAAACAGGTTTTTTTGAGGTAAAAAATTGCAGTTTTTTGTTCTT
The DNA here is from genome assembly GCF_023973825.1 of Plasmodium brasilianum. Classification (NCBI taxonomy): domain Eukaryota; phylum Apicomplexa; class Aconoidasida; order Haemosporida; family Plasmodiidae; genus Plasmodium; species Plasmodium brasilianum. The sequence continues at coordinate 1,481,911 of NC_090123.1, forward strand.
TAAACGGCATAATTTATATTATATATATTATATATATATATATATAATATGTATATAAATAATATATAAATTTATTTTAATATATTCAACTGTTTTTTATATGTTTATGTTTAGTAAAGTTTATTGCAATTTTTAACTTGATGAATTTTCTGTTTTTTTCTTTTTTAAATTTTATTGTTTTTTTAATAAAAGTTTTCTGTGAATGGAAAAAATGAAGTACTTATTTTGTTTATATATAATATAATGTATGTATATATATTTATATATGCAAATAATATAATGTATATGTATATATATATATATTTATACGTACAAATATAATGTATATATATATTTATACGTACAAATAATATATATAAATTTATATATATGAGGGAAGAAAAGTTAAATATTGTATGGAGGTACAAAAAAAGATTATAAAATGAAATTTTAAAAAAAGAATAAAACAAGTGTTGAAATGAAATAAAAATTATGAACAAAAAAAAAAAAAAAAAATTAAACCATTGTTCTTATATTATTTATGAATAATTAACTTTGTTCATATATTATTTATGAATAATTAAAAACACAAAATTTATCCATCAACTGTTGTACTGTTATATCAAACCCCCCATATAATAAAATGCAGAAAAAAATAGTATAGTAATAAATTTATTATCTATCTTAGCATTATTGGCTATAATTCACAGCGAAAAATGAAGCGTATAAATAAGAAAAAAAATTTATTTGCCAAAAGTGCACTTTGTTTTCCCATTTTATTAACTTTTATTTTGTTTTTATTTATTCGATAAATATTTTAACCAAAAAAATGCGTATACTTAAAACGACTTTTTTTATGTTTTAGGTTGTAATATTTTATTGAAAAAAAAAAAATTTATTTTTTGGTAAAAAGCGAACTATATTTATCAATGATTATATATACATATATATATATATATATATATGTAATTATGTGTTTTTGTACATATATGTGTATAAAATGAGAAATAACATATATGCATATATAACATTCTTGCTCACAGAAGTACCTTTTAAATTTATGCACCAAGAATGAACATGTTCATAAAATAATCGTTTTTTAAAGAACTACAAAAAAAAAAAAAAAAAAAAAAAAAAAAAAAAGCTATATTTTTTTTTTTTATGTACATATAAGGTGGTGAATAATGAAAAAACTAGGTTAGTTCTTGAAAATTTACTTGTACTGCATTTTGAAAAACATAAAATTTTTAGCAATATAAAGGTAAATTGGTTTATTTGAACCATGTTATACGCAAAATTATATAGTAGAAGGAATAAGTTGATAGCCGTTACAATACAGCAGCTGAATATATATATATATATATATATGTATTATATATTTATGTACACGTATTAATTACACTTATGAGAAACGCAAAAATAAGTGAACGTGTAACGTAATGTAGCGTTAGGGTTGCTGTTAATGATTTATGCTATGATATGACATATGTTATATTAAGCATGCAAAAAAAAAAATGCCCCTAAGCGAAAAATTTTAAATGTAAGAATCTTTTGACACGTCGATATGTGATAGTTTTACGCATAGCTTATTTTTACATTTCATATATAATGGAATAGTTATATATAAGAATTTGTGGTTGTTTAAAAAGTCCCCTATTTGAAGGCATTTTGTTTTTTGAAATAAAAAGAATACGAGCCTATTTACATAAGTATAATATTCTTGATAAATAAAAGGAGAAAAAATTTTCACGGCTGCATACCCATTTGCTTCATTAACAAACCCAAGCCATTCTACACAAGAAGAAGGATTTGTTTTATTTATTTCTTTTTTTTCATTTTCTCCTTCTAACTTAATAAAATTCTTAGATTTAATTTTTTTATCACGTCCATCATATAACCTTACATCATCAAACCTATTATCATTGCTCCAACTATCTGCATCAGAATCTGTGAACTCCAAAAATATATCTGAGTTATAAGACTTAATTCTTTTAGTCTTTTCCAATATATCTTTATCATTTGGTATACACTTACACAAATTGAAAAGAATTTGATCTAACATATCATCATTGGGGAAAAAATAATTTGCTCTATTTATTAATTCTTCACTCTCTGATAAAATATGCATAAGAAATAATAACTCAGTTGTATAAATTTTATATTCGACCAAAAAGTATAATATATTTTGCAAGTAACAAGTAAAGAAAATTGGTGTTCCACGTGTGCATAACTATTGCATATATATATATATATATATATATATACATATGTGCATAACTTTGTCGCTTGTCGCCTTATTTAACTTTTAAGTTAACGACATGTTTGCTCGTGGAGTTCGCTTAGAATTTAGCGCAGCGTAAGTGCACTATAATTATGTGAATAGCGCAAATGCGCAAATAGGCACTAGTTAACACAAACATTACCCCCTTAAAGGACAATTTCGAAATATTTACATAAAAATGAAAGCCCCTTTTAACACTGAACTGAGTACATCCGAAATAATAATAAAGGGAAAAAGCTTTTTTTTAAAAGCATACATTTTTCATGTAAAAGTAACCATAAATATTGTAAATATTTACACATTTATCAGAAAATAGTAGGTTAAATATATATATATATATATATATATATATATATACATATGTATATACGTATTACTCTATTCATGCGTCTTTTTTTTTTTTTATGTAAATTATCACACAAAATTAAGAGCCTACTTTTTATATTTTTCTTCAAGGAATAAACCAACGATTCTATTTGTTTTTTGCTTCTCTTTTGAATTTTGTTTGCTCTTATGTTACTCTCTTGGTCATAATGTAAACTATCACCTGTTTCCATTTTGTTGTAAAAGAAGTTCTTTACTTCTTACAGTATAAATATGTAAATAAATAAATATATATATATGGCTCCAAAACGGCTTAGCATTAATTTTGGGAAAATTTGTGTGCAATATTTTAAATAAAAATATGAAAAAAAAATAAAAAATAAAATAAAAAAAAAAACAAAAAATAAAATAAAAAAAATAATGAAAAAAATAATGAAAAAAATAATGAAAAAAATAATAAAATTAAATAAAATAAAAAATAGAAAAATAAAAAAGTAAGGACGTGCTGACCTTTTGCAATATATGGAGATCAATACAAGAACAACATATGGGACAGTAAGATTATTTTCTAAATATTGTGCAACCAGACGATTTTATTTTTATAAAATGAAACTTGAATTAAATATAATAATACAGATCTAGCAAGAGTTTTACTGTACCTGCCCACGAATTACAGGTAGAATGACTTAAAATGTCATTTGATAAAAAAGTAAAAAAAAAAAAAAGTAAAAAAAAAAAAAAAGAAAAAAAAAATAAAATAAAATACAATACAATAAAATAAAATACAATACAATAAAATAAAATATAAAAACAGAAAAATTATGAAGTATAAACATGTGCATACACATAAGCTTTTTCACGTCATTTCGCACAAAAATGTCTCATTTTATTTTATTATATATATATATGTGTTTATATATGTATGTACATGTATACATATAATGACTAGTACCCACGTGGCTTTGGAGTATAAAGTAATATTTTTTTGAACCTATTTTCGTAAAAACTGCTTATCATTTTCAGGGTGCAGTACTATTTTACAAAAGATTGTTAACATGATACTTTTATTTAAGTTAGGAGAGATGTAATAAAATGGACATGTTAAAATGTAAATGTGCGTACTTGTAATACCCGTAAGCTAGGGGCTTTTTGTGTGTACCACTTTACGTTTTTATTGTTATTGGTTAAGTTGCATGTATAAAACTTTTTTCTTATTTCTGCTGTTCACTTGGAAGAAGCACCTTTCCCAGCACCAATAGTCTTCCCAGCACTACCTAATTTTCATCAACATTATATAATGAGTGGACATTAATACTGCATATATTAGTACGATGGAAAGGTGAACAGAGGGGGGGATATTTATTATCTTTCAAATGTATTATGCGTTTGTCCTGTCAAGATGGCATAAAAATGCGTACATTTGTGTGTATGTGTTGGATGTACATTTGTGTATGCCTTTTAATGTAGACCATATATAAAGGAGGACCTAGTATAAAATATTACTCATTTATTTTTATGATGTTTGCGTTTGATGGTAATTTACACAAGAGACGCTTACGTAGAATAACGATGAACCATTTGAAAATAATTATTCATGGCCTTACAGCGTCCTACTGTATTGTATTATGTTATATTTATTTAATTATTTGGTAAATTAGTTAACCGGTTAACATGTTAATTGGTTAATTGGTTAATTGGTTAATTGGTTAATTGGTTAATTGGTTAATTGGTTAATTGGTTAATTGGTTAATTGATTAATTGGTTAATTGATTAATTGGTTAATTGGTTAATTGGTTAATTGGTTAAATGGTTAAATGGTTAATTGGTTAATTGGTTAATTGATTAATTGGTTAATTGATTAATTGGTTAATTGGTTAATTGGTTAAATGGTTAATTGGTTAAATGGTTAATGAGTTAATATATTTTTTTTTCTTCCCGGTGTAGCGCACTTTGTAATGCAAGTTACTTTTGCACCTTAATAGTGAGATATATGTAGCTCTAATTTTTACGTGCACTTTCTCGTTTTTACAAGAGTTTTGTTCTATCAGAGGTCCTACACATATAAGCTCATTTGAACACTAGAATAATCAATTATCATTTTATAATTTTTTATCTATCATTTTATTAGTGTAATTGTACATTCCTATATTGTTAAGAATAGTTGTGCTTATTTTACTTCATTTCGTTGTATTATTATTCTTCTCTACTATCACAAAATGGCCAAGGATACGTAATTAACGATCATTTATATTTTCTTTTTCTCTAATCCCTTAACTCTTTTTTTCATATCTCTTTATTTATTATCTCTTAATTTATTATCTCTTTATTTATTATCTCTTAATTTATTATCTCTTTATTTATTATCTCTTAATTTATTATCTCTTTTTTTCATATCTCTTTATTTATTATCTCTTTATTTATTATCTCTTAATTTATTATCTCTTTTTTTCATATCTCTTTATTTATTATCTCTTTTTTCTAAATTTTATTAACACCTCAATTGGGAAAAATTAAAACAAAAAATTTCAATCGACTGGAACATTCGTATATATATATATATACTGTTCATACGTACATAATGAAGAGGAAAAGAATTTTAATTTTCCTCGTTTAAAAAAATAAAGTGCTTTCACGAGGTATTTACTGCGTACATAAAAAATAAAAAAAAGAAAAAAAAGAAAAAAAAGAAAAAAAAGAAAAAAAAAAATAAACAACCGAGTTCTTCCTTTTCTGAAAGAGATTTAAGAAATTTCCCTTTTTTCCCGTTTTTTTTTTTTTTATTTTTTTTTCTTGCGACTATTTTAAATTCATGTGTATTATTAATACATATTTCTTCGTTGTGCATATTTTTAAGTATACTTAAATTTCGGCATTTTACAGACTCCAAAAAAAAGTTCATATTCAGCTGCCATTTATTTTAAATTATGATACTTATGTTCATACTTTTATACGATAGCTCTTTCACTTGAATGATAAGAAATGCATAAAAATGAAGAAAAATGTTTATGGAACACTGATGGTTTCTCAGTAAGGCATGCATAACAATATATAAAAATATATATCTATATCTATATCTATATCTATATATATATATATATATATATATGTACAATCGCGCGTAAAGGAAGAAATAGTAAGAAATTTATTTATTAAAAAATGAATCCTCACTGCATATGCTCACAATAGTATATTGCAAAAGACGATTGATTAGCTCGAACAGTTTTTTCCCCCTTAATTTTATCACGCTACCTATATTTGGGTGAAAACAAAAAAAAATATATACACGCGGCAAAAAAATAAAAAAGCTACAAAACGAAATAACTCAGAACGGAAAAGCGAAAAAACAAAATAGCGGAAAACGAAAGGAAAATTCTTTTTTTTTTTTAAGAATATATATCTAAATTTAACAGCACTGGGAACAGCAGTTGTATGCTTGGTGAATAACTGAATAAGCGGTATACTTGGTACTTCAAGCTAGAGGGAAAAAGCAAACCGAACGCAGGAGCATGATTACGTGCGCACAAGGCGTAGGAACGCATATATGTTGGTATGTTAAACATAGTTGAAAGAGCATCAAGATTGGAGTATAACTCATCGGAAGGCAGCTACGTAGTATATTATAATCTTGCTTGGGCGAATAAGGAACTAATTCGGGATTAGAAGAAAGGATGACAACGGCGGTCGAGGAAATTAATAGTTTGTTGAATGAAAACGAGGATACACTAGTTAGTGAGTTACAAGGAAAGTATGACTTTATAAATTTTAACGAAATAAAGAATTACAAAGAGAAAAAATTTCATCATGAATTAACATTAGAAATACAGAAATTTGTTAATAATAAAAATGTACATGTTAAGGATAAATTTCGTTTATTTTTTACATATTTATCTCCACTAATAAGTAAGTTGAAGAAGACTATATATGCAGAGTTGTTATACATGGTAACGGTTCAAATGGATACGACTTGGACAATAAACTATATAAAAGAAACAGAAAAAAATTTAGAAAATGATAAGGATGCTATTATAATATATAGGTGTATATTAATACTGAAATATATAGATGTAGGGGACTTTAAAAATTGTGAAGATGAAATAGAAAATACAAAAAATATGTTACAAGGGGTTATAGGACTAAATGTAGTAGCACATAAATTTTATAATTTTGCTTTAATGAATTATTATAAAATTTTAAATAAATCAGATCTGTATGTTAAGTATGCACTTTTATATTTAGCATATACACCATTAAACAATTTAGATGAAACGGAAATATTAGATATAGGTATATATATATGCATGCATTCAATAATTAGTGAGGATGTATACAATATAGGGGAAATTATACAATTACCACTTATAAATGTGTGCATAAAAAATAATGAACAAACGAATTGGCTCTATCAGCTAATATACATATATAATGAAGGTAATATTGATTCCTTTAATCAACTAGTACATAAATATGAAGCAAATATAAAAAATTCATTATTGAAAGAATATGAAAAAAGTATGTTCAAAAAAATTAGACTTCTAGCATTAATGGATCTGGCTTTTAAAAAAAAGAAACAAAGATCAGATATATCCTTTGTAGAGATTGCTGAACATTGTAAAATTGATATAAAAGAAGTTGAGAAAATGTTAATTACAGCTAAAAGTAAAAATATATTAACATGTATAATTGATGAAATTGAACAATCTGTTAAAATAACGTGGGTAAAACCTAGAGTTCTTAATGATGAAAAAATTTTTTTTATGAAAGAGAGCATAGATAAGTGGATTAGTCATTCTAAGAGCCTCCTTACCTATATAGAGGACCTATCTGTAGAGTTGCTCATATCGTAGCTAGGTAGCGGCCCACCTTGTCACCAGCAAAGAAAATGTTGGAAAGGGAATACAGAAATGGAGAAGTAAAACGAAGCTGTAAAACGAAGATGTAAAACGAAGATGTAAAACGAAGCTGTAAAACGAAGATGTAAAACGAAGCTGTAAAACGAAGATGTAAAACGAAGCTGTAAAACGAAGCTGTAAAACGAAGCTGTAAAACGAAGATGTAAAACGAAGATGTAAAACGAAGCTGTAAAACGAAGATGTAAAACGAAGCTGTAAAACGAAGCTGTAAAACGAAGCTGTAAAACGAAGATGTAAAACGAAGATGTAAAACGAAGAAATAAAGCTGCCTACGCAAAATGGAAAAATGATTGAAATATGGAAAATATTGAAAATAGGCATATTAAATGAAGTTAAAATTATGCTTCTTTATTTTTCCCGTAGTGTCGTCCGTTTTTTGCACACATGTAAACACATCTACATCTACATCTACATCTACATGTGCATGTGTGTGTGCTCATTTTAATGTAACAAAAAAAAAAAAAAAAAAAAAAAAAAAAAGTGTCAACTCTTTTCATGCAATTTTTCCTTTTAATGCATTTTCATGAGGAGTCGTTGTGTGCTTAGCGCGCATATATGCATATTACGTGTACATATATGTGTACATGTATGCATATATGTATATATATGTACATGTGTACCTTTGCGCACCTTTCTCTTTTTATAACTCTTACCAACTGGTTAACCTTTTTAAAAGTTCCAAAGAAGTGAAGCTGATCTATCCACATGCTTTTTCAAAAAAATTAAAATCCACATATGTGTAGGGGCAAATAAGATTCATTACTCCGTTTTAACTGTTCACAAGGGGAATAATCCGTGGGTGCATTAAAAAAAGAAAAAAAGGCGTAAAAATTGTCAAAATGGTTGAAATGGTCAAAAAACAGATCAATATATCACCTCCAAATTATCTGACGTGCAGGTCCCCTCTCCCACGAGTTGATGCTATCTCCACGTTACTAAAACGTCGTCCGTTCTATACCTTTGATGAATACTTATATTTTCAAAATTGTAGACAGTTTTATCTTTCGCGTGTAAATATTCTAGATAACCCGTATATGCAATCATAGCCCCATTGTCAACACAATAGCTATGATCCATAAATCCAATTTTAATATTTTTCTGTTTTGCCATTTTTTTCATCATATTTTGGAGAAACAAATTACATCCAACTCCTCCGACAATTATAACCTCTTTACTATTGGTGAACGAAATAGCTCGTTCAGTAATTTCAATGAGCATGCTAAATATATGATGTTGTAAACTGTAGCATATTTGAATTTTTCTTTTTTCCTCATCAGTTAAATTTATTACTTCTTTTTCCGCTTCTTTTAAATCTTTTTCGTAGAAATCGCTATCAGTCTCTATAGAACAGTCATCCGTTACGTACGTATCACCATCATCGTTACCTCCATAATTTTTTTTATTTTTGCTTTTATATATAATGTTATCTTCATAATACGAGTTTCCTTTCATTCCAGAATGGAGGCTTGAATTATAATGCAAGCATTTATGGGCATCCTCTGAGAGGTCATTCGCTCCTCTACCCTTTTCTATATTTCCTCGTTTATCAGATTCTTTACATTCGTGTAATTCAGTTACATTTTTCATATCCTCCGATTGATGCTCATCGCTGGTTTGTGTGTCTTCTCCACCTAATGCATTATTCTCGCTTTTGGCCTTCTTCTTAACATTTTGGTTTAATTTATCTGTTCCCCCTGCTCTATTTTTCATCCCGCCTCTTTCCTTTTTGTGGGCCTTTTTATTAGTGATATATTTTGCAAAGTACTTACTAATATAAAAGTCATATCCACTAAAGGATATGTCCATACCTTTTATCGTATAAGGAAAGAATAGCAGTTCAGTGAAATCACACGTATCATCATAATTTTTTTTTTTTTTTTTTTTTTTTTTCTGAGCTCATTTGGTACATTCGACTGATTATTTTGCACATGTTGAACATCCGTAAGAATGCTTATGTCATCGTCCCATTTGCTATCTCCCGTGTTTTCCTTACCTGAATGAGAAGCAAATTCATCATGACTATGGTCATTATGTTTTGTATGATACCCGTTTATCTCTTTTGCATTATTATTAATCGTTTGCTTTTTCTTAATGTTAAGTAAATATTTTTGTCTAGCTAAAAGTTCAACATTATAACCAGGTGAAGGTGAGTTGGATATTTTAAGAATTCTAGCTGACCTGTCAATAACATTTCCTATGGCAATATCTAAAGTCTCACCAATAATTTCATATCTTTTTTTATGATTATTATAATATATTATTTGTGTATTCCCACCACTTACATAAAGAATAATAGGATGGTATAGCTTCGTTATATATATACCCATTTCAATATGAGCAATACAATGATTTACCCCTATTACTGGTATATTAAAAAGTAGGGAAAAAATTTTACATATATTGTAAGCTATATATAGTGCTGATCCTATACCTGGTCCTCTTGTATAACATATTAATGATATATCCCTTATATTTATACTTAATTTATTTAAACAATTTTTTATCATATCTATTATATAGTATTTGTGATGTGCATTAATTTCTCTAGGTATAAATCCACATCCTATCTCAGATATATATGTTCTTCTCATATTTACTAAAATTTTGTTTTCTTCATTTATTATGCTTACACCTAATTTATTGGCACTTCCTTCTATTCCTAACACATACTGTTTGCATCTCTTCTGCTGTACTCCTTTTTCTTTCTCTATCGCCATGTTAAAACATCTAATTATGGGAAAAGATCCGAGTAAGGACCAGGAGAGACTTGGAAGGCAAAGAGTAAAAATCGAAAAGCCAAAATGATATATCCTTATTGGGCTCTCTTTTATATAAAAGGAAAGTAAACCTGGACTCTTTCACCACGTAATGACCGCAAGAAAGTAACCCAATGGTTAGAGCATTCCTGTACACACACGAATGAACATACTTTACTCATAAATGCACAAAAATATACCTATACATACATGTATATATATGTGTGCGTGTATTTTTACGTTGAGCTAGCTACATCTAAAAAAAAAGTAATACCAAGCTGAAGATAGCACAACGGGAAGTTATTTTGTTTACTTCCTCATTTGAGCAAATAAAAAAAAAAAAAAAAAAAAAATTACAACTCGTGTATTATCGATATGCAATTATATTGTTATTTGCCCCTTTCGAGAGGAGAAGTTACCCGGAAAAGTTCATATAGGCAGAAATATAACAAACAAAAAGAGGAAAAAGAACGGAGAAAAAAGCTGAAAAACGACATAAAAATGACGGGAAAAACGTACTTCGTTGTTTCTTCCCTTTTTGATTAAAAAAAAAAAAAAAAAAAATATATATATATGTTGGTTCAATAGATTTGTATTTTACTTATGATCTACTAATAGATGTAGTGAATACTGTTTTTCTTTAAACAAATATGCTCAGAATGAGAGCCTCTGCCGGTATTCCTATAAAGGGACTCTCATCACTGCACATAAATTCCTTTCGAGGAAACATCATCTCTAAAGAAGAGGCCATAAGTAATTACGTTATATATAAGCAAGTGTATGTATATATATATATATATATGTATATGCATATGCAGTTTTTATCTCCCTTAAGATTCATATATTCGCAATATGAGCAATACGAATTAAAAGAAAAAAAAAAAGAAAAACGTGAAATAAGATGATGCTCGTTAATGTATATTTGTGACAATTTTAATAGGCATGATGCAAAATCAACAAAGGATAGCTAATTAGTGGAGGGGGGAAAAATATTGCCTGTTCATATTTTTTTTGTAATTTCAGTTAAAATTTTTCTTTATCACATTCTTGTCATTTTGTTGTCATTTTGTTGTCATTTTTTTGTCATTTTGTTGTCATTTTTTTGTCATTTTGTTGTCATTTTTTTCTTCTTTTTTTTCTCCAATTTTTCTCCTTTTTTTCTCCTTTTTTTTTCCTATTTATTTGTCATTTTTTTGCAATGTAGTTGGAGATATAAAACCCATTTTGCATTTTTAAGCAGCAGAGTAGTACTTGACAACGAAATGGACATAGCTGACTGTGAAGGTGTTGAAGCAAATACCGTTGCAGTAAATGCGGGAAATGACAAAATAAAAATGTACGTGGTTATTTACAATATAGGTAAAAAGAAAAATGTTGGAAGCATTATAAGAAGCTGTGTTGCTTTTAATGTTAATAAAATATTTTTGGTTGGTCGAAGAAAAAATGAAATTAATTTTTTTGGAAACATGGGGACGTACAAATATATAAGAATTGAACATTTTAATAGTATGACAGAATTAAAAAATTATTTAAATGATAATAATATATTATTATATGGTTGTGAAATAACATCTGACTCTGTTTCAGTTACTACCAAACCGTTTCTTAAAAAAGATACAGCGTTTATATTTGGAAATGAAGGCACAGGCATTGAAGACAGTATTTTGAATTTATGCGATAAAATTATATATATTCCTCAGTATGGAAATGGAACAGCTTCTTTGAACGTATCCGTTTCATGTTCAATAATTTTACATAATTTTGCTGTTTGGGCAAATTACAAAGAATTGAAAGTAAAAGATAAAAAATTTATTTTTGAAAAATGTAAAAGTAAACTAGATAGGTATTTACATCCTTCAGACCATTTACTAAAAGAAATAAATGATAAAAGAAGCACCCGAGCTGAGAAGAAAAAGAAAAACAACAACAACAATACAAATAATTTTTATTTGAATGACTTTACCGGACTGAGCACTTTATTGTGAAAGCATACTAATTTTGTATTTTATCAAAAAAAAAAAAAAAAAAATGGTGAATATTATATGAACACGTTAATGCGTTATTTTTATTTTTGAATTTAAAGGGAGAGGGGAAAACGTCGATGTGCGATTTTGAAAAAAAATATACATTTCTCTGAACACTAGTGTTGCGTGTATACAACCATATGCAGATGTGTTTATACAAGCATGTGGATGTGTGTGTATGTATGAACATGTGCATATATGCATATTTGCAACTTGGCAATTTTCCATCTTTTTTTTCCCTGTTTACAAGTACTGCTAATATGTCATATGTGCAGTTAAGGATAACTGTTTCAAAAGTAACGTATTTTATTTTTTATTTCCCTTACACATATACACGTATATACCTCAAACCTTAAACAGTTATGGGTACCCATTTTAAATGTACATCCATATGTACAGTTTTATCAGTGCATTATAAAGAAGGAAACATTTGGAAGGTATAACAAAACATTGTTTGTTCAGAGCAGCTCCCATTTTACCCTTCTTCGTTCTTTGAAACCATCTCGGGCATTTTCCATTTCGTGTATATCACTTTTTTTTTATTGCCCATTTTTGTTCTTTTTTATTTCATTTTTTTCATTTTTTTCTTTTTTATCTTTTTTATCTTTTTTTTCATTTTTTTCATTTTTTTCTTTTTTATCTTTTTTATCTTTTTTTTCATTTTTATCGTTTTTATCTTTTTTATCTTTTTTATCTTTTTTATCTTTTTTATCTTTTTTCTTTTTTATCTTTTTTTTCTTTTTTTTTTTGTGTGCTTTTTTGTTCTCCAAATGCTCACATTTATCAAAATTTCACAGACAGCATAAACAAGCAAATAGGTAAAAGGACGCGTGTGTGCATAATACTTGTATATTTTTATGTATGTATGCACGTATGTACACATTTACTAAACCTGGAATACGCGGAGTTGAAACATTCGTTGCTTTTTTAAAATGCAGTTACAACTGCAAAAATTAAAATCCTAAAAAGGTTAGACGTTTGCATAATATATACGTATACTGCCACATACGTGTACTGCCACATACGTGTACTGCCACATACGTATCCGGCTACATACGTATCCGGCCACATACGTATACTCCCATATACGCATACATACATAGACACGCACACACACACATATATATATATATATGCGATGCGTGGAGTAATTCCGGAAGATAAAATTCATTTAATACAAAAAAATTTCAACATAGTTGATAGTAATCGAGATAATAAAATTGATGAACATGAATTTAAAACATTATTGCGGTTACTAGGACAAACCAAGACGGAAAAGGAAATAGAGGAAATTATTGAAAAGCATTTTGAGGATGATAATGATGAAGATAAGGAGGACAAAAGGGAAGAAGATGGAAAGAACAAAAAAGATGAAGAGGATAACAAAAATTATAAAAGTAAAAATTATATTAAGAAAAATACAGTAAAAGGTATAGCAAACCATGAACGTATAAAAAGTTTAATTGCAAAATTAAATAATTTTAGTGAAAATAATAAAAAAGAAGATGGCATAACAAATATAGGAAATAATTCCCTATTAAATAATAAACTGATAAAAAAAAAAAAAAAAAACCTATTAATTTTGAAACGTTTATGAATATATTTATGAACACTTATACTGAACCAATATCATTAAATGAGTTAGTTAGATGCTTTGAAGTGTTCGACAATGAAAAAAGTGGTTATATGGATGAAGAAAAATTAAGATATATTCTGATGAATTCAAATGAAAGGTTAATTGATGAAGATATAAAATTTTTTTTAAAATCTTTAAATCTGAAAGACATAAATAAAATAGACTATGTTTTACTGTCCAAAAAGTTAAAAAATATTTCTTAACATAAAAAATTATTGTGTTTTGAAAAAAGAGAAAGCGTGAAAATATGATATCATTTTTGTGGACTATTTCTGGAGTAGGAAATTTATTTTGTATTTCCTGAATTGGGATTGCACCTTTGTTGTTGGGCCATGCGGGTTTGCATCCATGAAGGTGTATGTATTTGTACGTGTGTTTGTGTTTGTGTTTGTGTTTGTGTTTGTGTTTGTATTTTTGTTTGTTTTTGTGCTTATGTTTGTGTTTGTATTTTTGTTTGTTTTTGTGCTTATGTTTGTGTTTGTATTTGTGTTTGTTTTTGTGCTTATGTTTGTGTTTGTATTTGTGTTTGTTTTTGTGCTTATGTTTGTGTTTGTTTTTGTGCTTATGTTTGTGTTTGTATTTGCGTTTGTGCTTGTGTTTTGTTTTCATTTCTGTTTGCATTTCCCCCCCTTTTTTCGTGGGAAAGCACAGTATATTTTATTACTTTTTCCTTGAAAACATAGCTATTTATTTTTCCACAAAATTATATCGTACATTAGCATTAAATGACGTTGCATTATGTTTCTGATTACTTGCTTATTTGTAAATTATTTTTTTGAACAATTATTAATCAAATCAAATCGATTTGATTTGATTTGATTTATTTTATTGTGTGGTACCTTTATTGGAGAAACAAAACCCGAACATGTACATAATTATTGTTCGATCTTTTGTTTTCGTTTCCTTAATGGTAAGTAATTAACAGTAATTACCATCATGAATGTCATATGCATGATAGCAAAAGGAAATGCATATTTTTAATAGCTCTGTACAAAAAACAAAAAAAAAAAAAAAAAAATAAAAAAAAAAAAATAAAAAAATAAAAAAAAAAAAATAATAATTTTACCCTTGTGACATTTCTTTTTTCCCTAAAATTTGATATAATTAGAATTTAGTTTAAATCGTTGGTTGTGATACTGGAAACAAAAAAACAAAAAAACAAAAAACAAAAAACAAAAAACAAAAAACAAAAAAAAAATACGAAAAAACTACATATATACTAACAAAAAAAAAAAGTTGTGATTATGATAACAATAGTAATGAAAATTATTATAACAACGGAAACAAATGAATCATAAAAAAAAAAAAAAAAAAAAAAGACATAACAAGGAACGAATTTAAAATGAATAGGAGGAAAATAAAGCATAAACTAAAAAATAAAAAAAAAACTCCTTATTATACTCTTTGTGCAACTACGTCTTTACATGCTTTGGTGTAATTTTGCATATATATATATATATATATATGCACATATACACATATGTATGTACGTATATGTATGGGCTCATTCCTTTAAAATTTCTCTTTAAAAACCATTTTATACAATGATGACAAAAATGTTTGGAAAATAGAAAAAAAAAATTCTAATCATTTTTATGAAGCTTGTCCATAATACAATTGTGCAATAAACGAGGGTTCAAAAATTGCTGCTTTTTTTTTTTTTTTTTTTTTTTTCTATAATAATAGTAATAATAATTGTAGTAATAATTGTAGTAATAATTGTAGTAATAATTGTAGTAATAATTGTAGTAATAATTGTAGTAATAATTGTAGTAATAATAGTAGTAATAATAGTAGTTATAATGGTAATAATTATTATTATTATTGTTATCACTATGATTATAATTATTACACGTGTTTATATCCAGCTAAATGATGCAAACTATAATGCTGCCATCATATAGACTGCAAGTATAACTAAAAGGCTGAACATGGACATTTCATTCATTACACTGTAGCCTGTACTTCCATTTTCACCACTACCTTCACCACCGCTGCCCTCACCTCCGTCACCTTCACCTCCACTACCTGCTCCTCCATCATCTATCTTAGCACATTCATAAAATGTTCCTTGTAATTTGCATTCTTTATCTTCTTTACATTTCAGTGTACATTTGGTTTTTCCGGGTTTTTCACACTTTTTATTTTCATCATGTACTATGCCTACATGACAAGCACATTTTGTAATATTTGCATTATAGGGGTCAACTATACATTTTCCTTGTCCACATACAACCTTATCACATATACTTGGAATACATTGATCATTTACTGGTATATAGCCTCTGTTGCAGGTACATGCTAATTTCTTTGGGTCTGATGCTGATGAGATATTTGTGCATGTAGCATAGTGATCACAGAAATTATTTAAATGTTCAATTTTTTCGCATTGTCCTTTTTTTTCACAAATACTTTCATATGTTAAAACAAATCCTTCATTGCACCGACATTCAAAATGGTTACTCATTTGAACTAAATCTCCATTTATGCATACTGTGGACTCATTGACTATTGCATTACTATATTTTATTACAAGTTGGATGAAAAATAAAAGAAATACACTGTAATTCATTTTTATTTTTAAGAAGGTTCAATGTGTTTTATTTTTTTATTTTTAAGACAATACAGCATAAAAAATTTTACAAAACTTTTGTGCTAGGTGAATATACAGAGAAATCAAATTTGAACAAATTGAACAAGAAAGAAAAAAACGATAAAATGATAAAATGTAAAACGATTAAATGAAAAATGATAAAATGGAAAAATGGTGAAACGATTAAATGAAAAATGATAAAATGAAAAATGGTAAAATGGTAAAATGATTAAATAGCAAAATAACAAAATAGCAAATAACTGAAAAAAAAAATGTAGAAAGTATTAAATTTTATTATATTATGTTTTATTTCTTTATTCATTCATGTATATTTATGTCTATGTATTTTTTTTTTCTTTCTTTCTTCCTTTTTTTTTTTTTTTTTTTTTTTTTTTTTTTTTTTTTTTTTTATTGTTGTTGTATCTACATGTCCGTTCAGAATTTTTTCAAAAAAAAAAAAAAAAGGTCTTTGTGAGCTTTTATAAAATATTCATTAAAATTAAAAATTATAGCTAGCACATATGTTACTTGAGTTTTCTGTTAGTAATAAATCATACGCAAATTACACACCTTTTTGTTAAGATTATATGAAGAAATATATTTTTATACTTATCAATTAAATTAATATCGGAAATATGATCACTTTTTTTTTTCTTCAAAACTTTTTGATTAGCTAGAATTATATCTGTAGAACATTTGTACGTAAGAATTTATTTTATGAAAATGAAAACAAATCATAAATTTTGAACATGCGCAATTTTATACAAATTATTTTTTTTGATTTATAACCATCGGTTAAGGACATAATGTAGGCGATGTAACCATTTATTGACGAAGTATTCCCATTTTGATATTTTCACTCTAATGTAGAAATAACATAGTGATTAAGCACAAAAATGTATTTTCTTTGTAAGTGCAATATTTTTATAAGTGCACCTCCTTATAAATGCACTTTCTCAAAAAATACATTTCCCATAACCACACTGAGTATGCAATTTGCTGAAGTCCAAAACATAGGAATCGCTTGAAAAAAAATTAATTTTTTATGAACAAATGACTTATCAGTAGCTATAAAAAAAAAAAAAAAATTATAAATTCTTTAGAAATATTAACAAGTTATCATGTGCTCATGACTTCATGCGGAAATATATGTTTCATTGTAAAAATAATAAATTATTATATGAACATGCAAGCACGTCAGGAAAACTGTGTTAAAATTTTGTTTTAACAGTACAAAGAACAAATGCTCAACAAGATGTGCATATGAATAACTTATTGTATGCCCAACGCCAAAAAAAATAACAATTAACTACGAATAAAAAAAAAAACCACAAATACAAACAAAATAGCTACAAATAAAAAAAAAAAAAAAAAGCCACATATATGAACAAAATAGCTACAAATAAAAAATAAAAAAAAAAGATGCCACATATACGAACAAAATAGCTACACAAAAATATAAAACAAGAAGCCATATATAGTAATAAATTAGCAAAATATAAATAAACAAAAAGAAGCCAGATATTCTAACAAAATTACTATATATAAATAAAAAAAATAAGCATAAATAAGATCAAAAAACAAAAAAATAAAAATATGCAGAAAAGGAAACGAATGGAGAATACTGACATGATGACAAGGTGTTCTCAGTTAAGTGCACTTTACCACTAGTCTAGTTCTATTCTGAACATCTGTTTTTTGTACTTTTTTAGAAATATTTTGGATGAAAGTTGATTTTGTAGTAATAAGTTTTTTTTTTTTTCTTTTCTTTTCTATCTTTCCCTTTTTTTTTTTTTTTTTTTTTTTGGCATAATTTATATTTTTTCAAATAAAGGAAAACTTACTGTTTTATTTCTTTATCTTTCTCGTAATTATTTTTGCTTTGTGAAAAACAAATTTTTTGACTGTTCAAGATGAATTTGGAGTATTGAAAAAAACATACATACGTGCATACATTATATATATATTATATATATCATATATAAAGATACAAATGATTAATTTACGATAAAGTATTAAAAAAAAAAAAAAAAGAAAAAAAAAAAAATTTTATTGTAAGCAAAAAGTGTTTTAACTTTACAAATATATCCAATGTACTCATAAATTTACATTCAAATAATATATAAATAGGTTAAAGCTATAATGAAAATGATACTTAAATTTACAATGTTAAATACTGAATAGGCAGTACATATACCTTCTTCTTTATCAAAAGAAAAACCATCTTCACAGTCACATTTATAACGTCCTTCTACAACTTTGCAAGTTTCGTTGCTCTTTAAGCATTTTAATGTACATTTAGTTTCCCCATCTTTTGTACACATGTTTTTGTTATTTGGATCTGGAACTTTGCCTATATCACAAGAACATATGGCAGTTTTAACATCTTCATTATTTGGGTCTAAAATACATTTTCCTTTATCACAAGATACATTTTTACATACAGACGGAACACAAACATCTTTTACATTAGTATATCCTACAGCACACATACAAGTATATTTATTTGGCGTGTTAGCCAAAACACATGTAGAAAAATCAGCACAAGGTTTAGATTTAGTTCCTTCTTTGCATTCTTGTTTCTGTTCACACACATCGTCCTTTACATGTACATGTCCATCATCACATACACACTCAAAATGATTGCTCATTTGAATCAGATACCCATTTTTACATACCGTGTCTATGGTGACCTTTGCTTTATTATGTTTTATTGCAAGTTGCATTAAAAAGAAAAGAATCGCACTGTAATAGGTATTCATATTGAAATAATATGTATATGTAAGTAGTAGTAATAGTAATAATAATAATAATAGGAGAGAACAAAAAAAAAAAAAAAAAATGAACTGTTCTTACAAAATTTATGATATTTTATCAATTTGTTGATATGATTTGTTAAGGTAATATTAATTTTTGCACAAAATTAAAACAACTCTACAAAAAACAAAAAAAGAAAAAAAAAGTAGCAAATAAACGAGGAAACAAAACAGACAAATTCAATTAATATTGAAATGAGGTTAATTATGAACTGAGGAAAATAAGGTAAATTTTGACGTAATAAAACAAATAAAAACTTAAATTATACAAAATAATATAAAAAAAAAATATATATTTTTTTATTAATATATGCGTACTACTTTATTTTATTGTCCTTGTTTTTTGAACTTGATTTTTTTTTTTTTTACTCGAATTTTGGTGTGACATTTTGAGGAAGCGTGGATTTTTATTGCTAATGCATGGAAAAAAAAAAAAAAAAAAAAAAGCAAAGTGCTCAAGATAGTTTGCAATGCACATATATATATATATGCTTGAGTGCGTGTATATGTGTACGTACTTTCTGTACGTACATCATATGATGTTGTATGCAGGGGAATGTAAAACGCTTTTGTGGTTTCCTTCAAACGTGTCGCAATGCCGTCCGCATAACTTTCAAGGCATACATATATATGTACTCGCCCTCTCCTATTAAAGTTTAAGTTAGACAACTGGTTTTTAATAAGAAGTTTTATTAGTCTTACAATAGTCCTACTCTGGTGGTAGTTTTTTTATTTTTATTTTTATTCCTTTATTATTATTATTTTTTTGTTTGTTTGAGGGAAACACACATTGATATATATATATATGTATAAATATTCCAATATTGTATGATACAATTTTAATCTTTAATTAAAAAAAGTATAGAGTGCATGAAGGAGAATGTTCCTTCTTAAGAATACAAATATTATTTTAATATTTTTAAAAAGTTATGAAATAAATTGGAATTTATGATATCCTTATTAAAATGCATATATAACGCTAATGTTGTTTTTTCAAAATGGGGACATATAAATAAATATGTAAATACATACACACACATATATGTATATGTATATATATATATATATATATATATATATATGACATAACTGTTCACTGAAAAAGGAATAAAAATATGAACACAATGTACGCAAGTATTATGTATGTATTCCATATGATTATGCCATAATTTAGATCTGCGTATACTCCATAATTAATTTGTTAACATTATACTTTTGAAATATTAAGAATAAAAAAGGGGATTCTTTCCACATCAACTTTATTCTGTTTAATTCATCTTCACATGTACCATCAACATGAACAAGTGTTTCATGTATCTTTTCTTTTAATTTATAATCTTGACTAAAATATGTCATTGTGTTGTTAAAGAAGACGTCCAAGGAATGTAATAAAGTAGTACTGGCAGTAGTAGCAGTAGTAGTGGTAGCGTTTTTATCTTTACACTCTTTAATACATCTTTGCAGTGCTTTCATTCTTTCAACACACTCTTTCATATGGACTAGTAGTGATTTTAATGACTCGAATATTTTTATAAACTCATATGTTAATTCACTTTTCAGAAGAGTATGCAACTCTGCTGCTTTGTGGAGCCCTTTACCAGGGGTCGAGCTAAAATGAAATTGAAAGAAAAGAGGAGTGAGGGTGTAGAAAAAAATCAAACATAAACCTTATTTTCGTTATGTATGCACATGTTTTTAAGACGTAGAAAAGTAATATTATTTTAATTAATTTTTTTTTTTTTTTTTTTTTTTTTTTTTTTTGCAGCGTATGTATAATATAATATGTACCTTTTATTTAAAATGATCTGAGTGAGTTGATTTATCGAAACAACAGTAGAATCATGTAAAGTGAAATACTTTTTAATATAAATAATACTTTCATTTGCAATATTTTTTTCATTTTTCCTTTCGCTCATTATGATTATACGCAAATTTATTTAAGCTTTTCCTTCGCTTTAAAAATGTTAAAATAAAAAATATATATATAAATAAATATATATATATATACAGCATACCACATTAACATTATTCGCATATTAAGTATTCCCCTCTTTTTTGACAAATATAGCTATGTACAATAAATAATTTACATTTAAGAAAAAAATAAATAAATAAAAGTGAAAATAATAGGTGCTGAACATCATCATATATACTATGCTGACATGTTTAATTCATTTTGTCATTAATTGAAATAGAGTTAATGCTTCATCAATGTTTTGAAGTAGCAAAAAATGGCAAAAAGGAAAGGAGAAAAAAAGAGAAATAAAAGAAATAAGGAAGAGCAAAATTGTTTTGTAATTTGTAAATAATATATATTCCGTTTTATTTAATTGCCTTTTCAAGTTTATTTTACTTAATCCCTATTTATTTAATACTCCCCTGCCCCCCCCCCAACCGAATATTTCTTCGTTTCTGTTTTGCAAGCAAATTGTAATGCGCCAAAAGTTTAACAGATTGGATTAGTACACAGTTTATGATTATTTAGAGATGCATATTTTTACCTTTACGTAATTACACATATATAAATATATGGTACGAAATACCGATTGCCTAAATGAGCGAATTGCACTGTTACGCGATGCTTTTAAATTTCATCATTTGTCCGCAGTGTTGACAAAAATAATTTAGTTTTTAAAAAGGCTAAATGTGATATAAATATTCCCCCACAGCTCTAATTTTTTTTTAAAATATTTGTATACCATTATATATATATATATATATATGCATAATGTTCTGCGTTGTGTGCACAAAAACAAACTCTAAAATGTTGAATATTGTGCTTTTTTAATATGAGAAACGGACTTTATATTTATGAATGTTTATTTTTTTTTTTTAAATTGAAGACAGTACAAGAACGAACGAAATATATTTACATACAACATTATTTTATATTTAAAACTTTCTTATTTACATAATCTCTCTCATATGAAGCAGCCTATTTTATTATACATGTTTCATTTCATTAAGATAAGGAACATACTTTAACATGATTGTAAAATAAATACACGTAATGTAGAACGAATATTTTGATCATTCATTTTAACGTCAACATGTTAAAGTATTTGTTATTAGTACATTAAAATGAATATCTTTATTTTTAAAAGATGAATAATTAATATATATGTATAGTTATATTTTATTTTATTTTTTTATGAACTGTTCAGGTAATTTTGTTTTTGGTAAATATTTACCATGTCACACTATTTTTACGACAAAAAAAAACTTATATATATATATATATATATATATATATATTTAATATATTTTTTTTTGTCCTGTATGAAGACCCTCATTTCGCGCTTTACCTACTGAGGTGGAATAGAAAAAGAGAAAATACAAAATAAAACGAAAAAAAGTACCATCGATATGCTATTGTTAGATTTAAAAAAAAAAAAAAAAAAGAATTTTTGTGCCACTGCAGTGTAGCAGTTCACGTCGTTTTATATACCTGTTTGAAGTACATAGAATGGTGTGAAGAAAAAACAAATAAATGAAATAGAAATAAATTAAAATTAAATGAAAGTAAAATAAAAATCAGTGCAATATTAGAGTAAAATCAGTGTAAAATTATTGTAAAATTATTGTAAAATTAGAGTAAAATGTAGCAATGGTAAAGAGACACGTGTGTTTTCTATTTGTTCTCTGTTCGTTAATACTGGTGTAAATTGTTCATTTTAATTTAAAAAAATGAGTACATATATTTTAAACATTTCTTACATCAGCAATGATTTTAATTTTTCTAGAATTGCATTAAAAATGTATTTGTACCAAATCTTGCAACATGAAAAATTATAGTACACGAATGTGTACACAGTTCACATATGTGGAAATTAAAATATATTTATTATGTTGTTTTGTGTTATGTTAATTTGTGTTATGTTAATTTGTGTTATGTTAATTTGTGTTATGTTAATTTGTGTTATGTTAATTTGTGTTATGTTAATTTGTGTTATGTTAATTTGTGTTATGTTAATTTGTGTTATGTTGATTTGTGTTATGTTAGTTTGTGTTATGTTAATTTGTGTTAGTGTTATTGTGTGTTATTGTTATTTTTTTTTGTTGTTGTTGTTTCATTTTTCTCTATTTGGTTTTATTTGTTTTCATTTTCTTTTTTTTTTTTTTTTTTTTTTTTTTTTTTTTTTTTTTTTTTTTTTTTTTTTTTTTTTTGTTTTCCCGTTTGTACAAATTATCACGTGAACGTAATTGTGTTCATATGCGTCTAGACAAAAGTGTATACATGCAGGTAGGGGTAAATTTACATATATGGACATGTGTTTAAGCAAAACTTTGAGTTCAAGAAGGAAAAAAAAAAAAAATATCATATATAAATATATTTAATTATATATATATGTTTAGTTATATATATTTGTTTAATTGTATATACACGTTTAATTATATATATATATATATATATATATATTTATTTATTTATTTAATTTTGTATATGTATGTATAAATATATTTGCACATATATATATGCATGTACATATTTGCATGTACATATTTGCATGTACATATTTGCATGTACATACTTGCATGTACATACTTGCATGTACATATTTGCATAAATATATATATATATATATGTCAGTACCCGCGAGCACAGTTACCGCCTACCCCTCGACAATGACCGAGGAGGCACACTGTTACAACGGAAATATTAAAGACGGATTGTTTCACGGGCATGGCGTTT
The DNA here is from genome assembly GCF_023973825.1 of Plasmodium brasilianum. NCBI lineage: Eukaryota > Apicomplexa > Aconoidasida > Haemosporida > Plasmodiidae > Plasmodium > Plasmodium brasilianum. Next base: position 1,505,923 of record NC_090123.1, read on the forward strand.
TGATTTATTCAAAAGATGAGAAATATGAAGGGGATTTTATGTATGGAAAAAGAGAGGGAAAAGGAAAATTTACGTATGCTGATGGTGCAACATATGAAGGAGAATGGATTGATGACAAAATTCATGGAAAAGGGATAGCAAAATTTGTAAGTGGTAATATATATGAAGGAGAATGGAAAAATGGGAAAATAAATGGATATGGTATTTTAAATTATAACAATGGCGATAAATATGAAGGAGAATGGGTTGAAGGGAAAATGGATGGTAGAGGTACATATACATATGAAGACGGCGATGTATATGTAGGGGAATGGAAAAATGATAAAAGACATGGGAAAGGATGTGTTATATATAAAGGAAATGAAAATAAAATTGCAGAAACATATGAAGGAGATTGGTTTGAAGGGAAAATCCAAGGAAAAGGTACATACTTCTTTGCCGATGGAGGAGTATATGAAGGAGATTGGGTAGATGGTAAAATGGAAGGAAAAGGATTATATAAATATTTAAATGGTAATAAATATGAAGGGGATTGGTCTAACGACATGAAAAATGGTTATGGGGTTTTAACTTATGTTAATGGAGAAATGTATGAAGGATATTGGAAAGATGATAAAGTACATGGTAAAGGTACATTAACATATACTAAGGGGGATAAATATATAGGTGAATGGAAATTTGCTAGGAAATCAGGGGAAGGGGAATTAATTTATGCTTCTGGTGATAAATTTAAAGGAGAATGGAAAAATGATAAGGCTAATGGGTTTGGAATACTTTTATATTCAAATGGAAATAAATATGAAGGAGAATGGGTAGATGACCAAAGGCATGGATTTGGTACTTTTACATGTAAAGAAGATGGATCTATTTATTCTGGTAATTATGCCTTTAATAGAAGGGAAGGACAAGGTACCTTAATATTTCTTGATGGTATTATTATTGAAGGTTTATGGAATTCAGGTGTTTTAACCAAAGTTACAAAATTTCAGTTAGCTCCATCTTCCCCTTGGAATGATCCAGACTTGTGAACAGTCATTGCTTACACGGAAAAATTGTTCCAAAAAAAAAAAAAATAGAAGCACAATGAGGACCAATATACGTGCAGAGTAAAGCATATAGGGCTCTCATAACGTATGAATGGGTGCACAAACATATGAGAGGCAGAAGAACAAAAAATGAAAGACAAGTAAAATATATACATATATGTATGTGTTTATACATATGTGTATATATATGTGTATATATGTTTGTATATATGTGTGTGTCTATGTATGTATATGTGTATGTGTGTATGTATGTATGTATGTATGTATGTATGTATGTGTATGTGTATATGACGAATTTACAGAGGCAAATATGCGCCGTTGCCCACGTCGAATAATGTTGAACAGTGGGGAAAAATACATGTCTGATAACAGGACTTATAAATTATGATTATCTTTTTACGAAATACCATAAAAAGGAACAAAAGAGTACGGACAGCTCGGATGAAAGAAGGGGTAAATGTTTATACAGTGTGCTTGATTTATCAAGGAATACTCATAAGCAAAAGTGTACGAACATCTTACACATTAGGGTACCATACTTATAATAAAGAAGGATTGTGTGAAAAGCATAAAACTAGTTATTGTTTTCTTAATAAAAATGGGCAAAAATGTACGCAGCATTGAAATTAACTAGAAACTTAAGCCTTTTCTTGTCCAATAAGTCTATTCGTTGACGGAATGAAAAAGAAAAAATTAACAAATGTATTTTAACAGATAAATAAACAAATAAATTAACTACTATATTAACAAAAAAATGAATTAACGAGTTAACACATAAATAAACAGGAGCAGTTGTTTGTTTATATTTTTGGCTAATATAAACCTTTTTCCGCTTTTAGCGTCAACCGTTATAAAATGTATTTTCTTGAACTAATTTTTCATTTGTTAGTTTTTCTTAAGTCTTTTGTTAATAATTATTTTTTGTAATAATTCGTGTTATTTATTGCTTTTGTTTTTGTTTTTGTTCTTGTTTTTATAGTTGTTCTTGTTCTTGTTTTTATTGTTGTTCTTGTTCTTGTTTTTATCGTTGTTTTTGTTCTTGTTTTTATAGTTGTTTTTGTTCTTGTTTTTATAGTTGTTCTTGTTTTTGATTTTGTTTTTGATTTCTTTTCTACTTTGTTTTCATTTTTCCCTTTTTTTTTTTTGCTTTTGCCCGTTTATTCTTGCATATTTTAGAATTTGCTCCTTTGTTTTTTTACATTTTAAGCCATTTTTTTTTATGTAATTTTTTTTTTCTTTTCCTTAAATTCTTAATTATATTAAACGTTGAGTAGACTGAACAAATGAAAGAAGAGAAAATCAAATGAAAAAATAAATGCGAAAATAAATGCGAAAATAAATGCGAAAATAAATGCGAAAATAAATGTGAAAATAAGTGCGAAAATAAGTGCGAAAATAAGTGTGAAAACAAAAACGAAAAAGCCGTGTTAATAGTTTCCCTTTTATGAATTTTTATCAAAAAAAAAAAAAAAAAAGGAAAATGAAAATACAAAAAATGATGCTACTTCACTATAGCAAATATATTATCTTTTATTTTTAAGATAAAATGCACAGTAAGAGTTACAATGTTGTGATACGCCAATTTATGGAGCCATTTTATTTTCTCGTACGTTCATAAGTCATAAGGTGTTTTAATGCATGATCTCATATGTCCTTACCCGTAAATAAATTGCCTTAAGGGTTTATATATTACCTTACGCGTTCATGTATTTCCTTACGTGTTCATGTATTTCCTTACGTGTTCATGTATTTCCTTACGTGTTCATGTATTTCCTTACGTGTTCATGTATTTCCTTACGTGTTCATGTATTTCCTTACGCGTTCATACATTTTGTCACACGTTTATGCATTTTGTTACACGTTAATACATTTTGTTACACGTTAATACATTTTGTCACAAGTTCATACATTTTGTCAGACCTGTTCTCCAATTTTATTAGAAGATAATACATATTTGTATATTATCTTTAAATTTCGCTTAACATCCTGTAAAATATTTTTTTTTTTTTCGTTTTAATTTTGTCCTTCCTTAGCATTAGATACACGAATGTTATAAAAATGGCTACTTTTAAAAAATTATGTGAGGATACACTGAATGAAAAAGAAAGATATGTAGGTATTGAAACGGTATTAGAGAGAATATTTGACGAACTAATATTTGACTTTAAAAAAAAATTCATAGAAAAGATATCGACACTAATTGAGGAAGTAAAAGATAGTGCATCAATTTTCGAAATTGATAAAAAGGGATATGACTTAAAAGGTAATAAGGAAAATGAGGAGAAAAAAAAAAAAAAGGAGGAAAATTTATATAATGATAGTTCTCTAGGTGTGTACTTAAATGATTTTAAAGACAGTAATAAAAAAAGTTTATTGAAAAAAATTCAAAAAGAAATGGATGAACTTAAAATGGGAGAACGAAGGATGGATGAACTTAAAATGGGAGAACGAAGGATGGATGAACGTAAAATGGGAGATCGAAGGATGGATGAACGTAAAACGAGTGAACGAAGGATGGATGAACTAAAAGTTGAAGAATTGCATAAAAAATGGAATAATGAAAATGATCTTGACGAGGATAAAATGGAATTTCTTCATTTGGTCAAGGGGAAAAGTGAAGATGGAAATTGGTCTAGTAAAAAGGTTTGTACAAATGGTTGTACAAATGGTTGTACAAAGGGTAGTATAAAGGGTAGTATAAAGGGTAGTATAAAGGACAGTAACATATATAACTCGCGAAATGAATTTTCTGGTATATTAAGTAAAGAAATAAACAACAAGTCCGATAAATATAAAGGAGATAGCAATTTTTTAACTTTATTACCATCAAATAATTATAATTATGAACAAACAAAAAAAAATTCAAATATTGATCAAAGCATAAATGAGTTTGTAATCTCTAGTAAGTTAAATAACAATGTAGAAGACTCAAATACACCGAGTGATGAAAGTAAAAAAAATGATAGGGGGGATGTATATTCTAATATAATCAGCAAATACACTATGAAACGTCTTTTTTCGAATAGATTTTACACAAAGGAGTATAACAGCGATGATCATGAGAATGCTGATCGAACGAATGTTGATCGAACGAATGTTGATCGAACGAATACTGATCTAACGAATGTTGATCTCTATTCTGATAGGAATAGTGAGAAATTCCACAGCTCTTTTGTTAGTAAACTGGACAAGTATGGAATTGCGCGCAGTGAGAAGGGTGCAAAGGAGGGCAGCAAGAATGGAAAAAAGGATGATACGCATAGTGATGAACTTAACGATGAACGCAGTGATGAAGAGCAAGACGAATCTAACGGTAAGGAGGATAACCAAAAGGAGAAGATAAAAATCGCTTCAACCAATAAATCATACCGTATGAGAATCAATGATAAGGTAAATTCAGAAAGAGATCATGATCAAAGTTTGAAAGAAGGTGCTAAATCTAAGGCAAATTCTTTAAATTATGAAAAGGAAGATACCCAGAGTTTGTTATCAGCAGAATTAAATGAACGGAATAAAATTTTAAAAAATTACTCGCATGTTGAATTATTACCAAATAAGCGTAATACAAATGATATAAGAGAAAATGAAGAAAAAAAAAGTAAAGACTTATTTTTTGAAGTTATCAGGGGGAAAAGAAGAAAACATTTAAGGGGTTTCGATTGTGAAGATTGTAAATCATTTTATAATGAAATATATTCTGATAATTTAGAATATGAAAATTTTAAAAAAGGAGAAAAAAAAAAATATATAAATAAACCAAATATGATGGATCATATTACGAATATGCAAATGAATAAAAATTCTCTTAATGATATATTAATTAAGCATGAACAAGTTAATAAAAAAGCAGAGGATAATATATATCAAAATTCTATCAAAAATTGTGAAAATAAAAAAGAATTAAATGAAAATGCCTTAATGGAAAATACTTTAAATGAAAAGTATGTTCATAACATTCAAAAGGACAGACATAAAACTTTTTTTAATTCTTCGTTACAATGTAGTTCAGACAGTTATAAGTATGTTGATAAATATGCAATAAACAAAAAGAATTGTTATTACAATAATTTAGTTAAACCAAATGAAATACAGGAAGAAAAGTTTTACGAAATTGACGATGAACAGGAAGAAAAAATAGCGAAAAAAAAAGAAAATAAAAAAAATAAAATTATTCAGTCTTTTTCACGCCATAGGTATCATAGAAAAGTTAATGATTCTCCTCAAAATTTCTGGAGTTTCGATTTTTTTAAATAAGAAATATTTACGCGTATGTACATTCGCATATACATATATATTTGTATATATATGTATATGTGCATTTTTATCTGTACATACGCGCATATTTGGAATTCATAAATTTTGTTTTGAAGTGGGTGAAGCGTTATTTGCTTTTTGTGTTATGGCGCGTATTTATTTGAATTACGTATTTATTTGAATTACGTATTTATTTGAATTACGTATTTATTTGAATTACGTATTTATTTGTACTATGTATTTATTTGTGCTGCTTATTTATTTATGCTGCAAAATTGTTTATAATAATATTTGGCCATGTTGCATAATTGTTTACATTATTGTGTATTTGCGTATGTTACACGTTCGCACATATTTCGCCTTATTTTTTTTATTTTATTTTGTTAATTACACTTTTGAATTATTGCACGCTTTGTTATGTAAACGAAAAATTCTTTACGTGTAATAAAAAAAATTGTTCGCTTCACTTTTATATCATTAAATCATTTTTTTTTAATGTCTAATTCCTTTTTTTTTTTTTTTTTTTTTTTTATTACCTTTTTTACTTTGTTTTTTCCTTTTTATTTTTGTGTCATATGTTGTTAACAAGATGTATATATATCATTAAACTTCGTAGTTAATTTTTTTTTTTTTTTTTTTTTTTCCCATTTATTTAAATTTTTTATGGTATTTAGAATACCACAAATATAATATAATTTACACTATTACAGTTGTAAGTGAAAACAAAGAGGAAAGCGCGAAATAAAATAAATTGTATAAAATCATATCTGTTCATAATGCCTTACCATAACTGTTAAGTTTTGAAACGATTGGATCCAGTGCTTTTGCTAAAACAAGTAATATGCACGCATGTGTATGAAAATGTAAGTATATATTGATATATTATGTATGTATAAATAAAAAAAGGAATGAAACTTAAATTATTTATCATGAACATATGCAACTGTCATATCTGTATTGCTTTTAGAATTGTTAAATGTATACATGTATGTATGTATGTATATATATGTGTGTATATTTATGGGTATATATACGCATGTACACTTGTGTGTATTTATAAACACAATTTATTGCAGTATTATAATACCAAGTAATACAACTTTTAAGTTTTTTTTTTTTTTTTTCATTTATATATATATATATATATATACATATTGTGAACTGAAATTTTCTCTTTGCTATATTTATTTTTAAAAAAGCTTATAATCATCGTTTGCATTTATTTTTTTAAGAAATCAGACAATTATCATTATTCATTTAAAAGTATTAAATTTAAAAATGTTAACATATATATATATATATATATATATATATGCTTTAGTTTGAAATAAGGCCACTATAAAATTTTGTAAATTTTTTCTACGTACCGTTTTATGTTTTTAAAGAATGACCAAAACGTGTATTGACGACTGACGAGTTTTACGCATATTCACATATGTAGTACATGCATGTGTATTTCTGTATGTATGCATTTCTTTATGTATATATGTATATTTATGTTTGCACATATACACAATATTCAGCGATTTAAGCACTAGACATGTATATAAAAATTACAGTTAAAAAAGAAAAAGAAAAAGTGATACAGTACAGTTCAATGTAGCATTTTAAATGATTATGATTTTTTTACGTACCGACTGATTTTTATTCGTTATTTTCTTTTATTTTGCTTTATTTTGCTATATTTTGCTATATTTTTCCAAATTTGCCTTATTTTTCTTTATTTTATTTAGTTGGCATTTTTCCAGTGTTCATACAAAAACACCTTCCGTTGTGCTGTGATTACTTGCACCTACTTTTTTTCTGTACACCGCTAGAATACAGTTCAAGAAAAAAAAGGCAGATTGTAATTAGAAGAATTTTGTTTTACGTACTTTTGGTTTTAATCATTTAAATGAGGATTATTAAATAATTTATAAAAATATGAAAAAACAAAAGAGGAATAGTCCGCAAAGGAGGAAAAAAATTAAGGAAAAAAACAACATAGTAAGGGCGGTAAAATAAAAAAAAGAAAGGAAAAGAAATAAAAGGAAAAAATGTATATGATAAGATATATACACAACTACACATATATGTAATTTACGTATAAATATAATATGTTTATATATTTCGATTTATATCATTTTAACTTTTAGGATTACGAAGAAAGTAAAGCACCTAATGGGGGAATTACATATTCACTGGTAAACTCTTAAAAAAAAAAAAAGAATCAATTCAAAATAATTATAAAAATAGTTTTTTTTTTTTTTTTTTTTTTTCTAGCTAGCCATTTTAGTGGTTTATTATGTTCATTACTATTTTAATATTATTATGACGTGTTAATACGTTATTATAAAAGTAGTCGTTATGTGCATATATATATATATATATATATATATTCATTCATTCATTCATTCATTCATTCATTTTTATCTCTTTTTTTCTATCAATTAACATAGATAAATGATTATCATGACAGTAATTTTAAAAAAAATTTTTATATAAAAAGCATAAGAACAGATGGAAACTGTTTATTTAGAGCAGTTTCGGATCAGTTATATAACTACGAGGAGAACTATAAAGAAATTAGAAAACGAGTGGTTAGTTGTCTTTCTTTGTTTGAAGTGCGATTTTTGCGCCGTTAATTAATTTGGTTTTTTGCTTCATGTTTGTTTGTATACCTTCGTGTTTACTTGTCTGCATGTGTGCATATGTACCTGTTTGTTTGTCTTCATGTCTGACTGTATGCTTGTCTGTATGACTGTATTTATGACCTATTACGCACGCGATATGGAAAGTGGCAGGTTTTATAATTAACAAGAAGGACATACATGCTTATATTTTTATGCCCCCTTTTTTTTCTTTTTTTTTTTTTTTTTTTCTTTCCAGGTTGAACATTTATTAAAAAACGAAGAAAAGTATAAGAATTTCTTGGAATATGATGAAAGCTTTAAATCTTATATAGAAAGGTAAGCTATTAAAATTTGTGGAAGATCGGTGTAAGTATCATTTTATATACATTCCCGTTGTGTGCTTCCATATAATTTGCCTGTATGTAGATATACAGACATCCTATTGTGTGTGTATATATGTGCATATATAAATATATATGTTTCTTGACCCTTGTTATTGCATGTGTTCATTTACTGTGTGTGTTATTCTTTTTTAAGAATAAGCCTGGATGGTACATGGGGAGGGCAGTTAGAACTTCAAGCCGTGGGAGAATTATTCAAAGTAAACAAATAGAAAGATACAAAAAATTAAGTATGAACCGTCAAATGTTATGCATATAACGTAAAGTTTGAAGCAATAAAAATGAATGTTAATTTTTTTTTTTTTTTTTTTTTTTTATTTATTTATTTTTTGTGAACTGTAATAACATGTATGATTTATTCCTTTTATATCTCTTCACTAATGAGTTATTTTTTTATTCCCTGCATTATCTACCCACTCCTCATCTGTATTTCACTGTATGACATATGAAAAAATGTAATAATAATGAACAAAATTAATATATATGTGATTACCTTTTGTATATGAACAGGTTAATATATTAATATACCAGGAAAATGGGTGCATCCTAGAAATAAAAAATCATAGCGATGACAACAAGTGCATACAGTTACACTATGCCTCTAGCGTATGTCTTTTTTTCTTTTTTTTCTTTTTAATATATACATATGGAATTGTATACGTGCCAAATTTTTATCTATAAGATGTTGAAGGTGGTTTTTTCCCCCCTATTCATGCTTTTCCATTCGTTATTCATTTCACCGTACTCCGTTAACTGTTAACCGAGCTGTTCATTTCTTTTATCTTTTTTTTTTTTTTTTTTCCTCTTAATGGCTTCCTTATTTTGACTGTATATTTTTTCCGTCATACAAATTTTCAGGAGCATTATAACAGTGTGAGGTTCAAGAACAGGGCTCTAGAAAATGAACTCAAGTGTATATTAGACTTAAGAGAAATAGTAATTATAAAAAATAAAAAATTACTACAAAATTTGCACGATGTTTATGCGCCTATGCATACACGTGTTTGTATATCTTCATGAATGTAGACATATACACCCTACATATGTTCCGTCTTTATGTTGAGTTAATACCATATTAAATAGTAGATGCATTTTTTTGATAAACGCTCTGATAATGTCATTACATATGATATAATTTTTAGATGAAGAGAAAATTTTTTTTTTTTTTTGTAATTTGTATTATGAGTGCGTTTTTATAAAACTGTGCGTATAAGTAGCTCCAATCTGCACGGTGTGTAATTAGGTTTATTTGGAAAGTTTATTACATATATGCGTATGTATGTATGTATGTACATGTATGTATATATATGTGTGTATATATATGTGTGTATATATACTCATATATATGTATATGTGATTTCCTTTTCTGCCTGATCGTGCGTGCACACAGCTGAACGACAAGGACGAGAACGATTCGACGAAAACTTTCTATGAGACGACGGAAAACGAGCTAACGGATGAGAATGAGGATTGCAGTTCAAGTCATATAAAAGAGAACAGGAAAATGAATGATAGTTTAGGGGATAAATCAAATTGCTTTAGTAGATTAATGGAGGAACAATATGGATTAGGTGAATATATAAATGATAAGGATGAACCATATATTTTTTTTGTAAGTGAGGATGAGAATACACCAAATGCTTTTGATATATTACAAAGTATTAGTAATGGGATAAGACGTAAAAAAGCAAGGAGTAGGAGTATGCCAGGGATTAATGAAAAATTTCTTTATTTTTTTTCGAAAAATCAACTAAATGAAAAAATAGAAAGTGATAGTACAATTGATAACTTAAATGAAAAGAAAAATATAGAAAAAAAAAAGCAAAAAAAAAATGAAAAAAGGAAAATTAATTTTCTCAAATGCAATTATATAGGACACGAAAATGAAGATATTTTGAATGAGTATTTGTCTAGCATTGGTAATAATAGCAGTGATTTGGGGAAGGCTACTATTCGTATATGTTATAATAAAACATTCCACAAGTATTTGCGCTTATCCAAAATGATGGGGGAAATTGAGGGGGAACCAGAGGGGAGACTTGCCGTGGAGGATAACAACCAGGTTAGGCACAACACCCAGGTTAGGAAGAACAATCGAGTTAAGCAGAATGACCAAGTGGAAAGGAACAATCAGCTGGATGAGATTCATGAGGGGGATGATACAAATGACAGGGTTGAGTTGGAGAATGAGAAATACCGTAATAAGGGAAATACCAATTTATGGCATAATGATAATTGCGCTATGCAAACATGTTCAAATGGAATCAGCATGGTTAACAATCAATATGAAGATAAGGAAAACAGAAAGAGTAATACTTCAAATGCACAAAAAGACAACAACAGTAGTAGTACTAATAGCAGTAGTACAGGTAGGAAGGGATATATATCGAACTATGAAATAGAAAATAATTTTAACGAGAGTAAAAAAAAAGAATTTGATGACTTAATACATCTATATAGTGAAAAGATATCAGAAAATAAAAATTATTTTAATAATTATAAAAATGTATATAATTGTAATTCCAAGTCTAGTATAGTGATACCAAAATATGCACACACAAATAATGAAGACCTTAAATATTATTATTTAAATTCTGAAAATGCAAGAAGTTCATCTATTTATAAATGTAGTAGTAACGAAGAAATAACAGGGAGCTCTTTATATTTGGATAAAGGTTTGAACAGTTTTGAGATGAAAAATAATTTGTTTAGTAAAAATGAGTATACTAATATATCATTAGGGGATAAGGAACCATTGACCAGTAGTAATAACTTCCTATCTGATAACAATAAATGTATTAGGAATAACAACAACTATTATTCGAGTAAGAAGATATATAATTTTAAAAATACTGTATCTCATATATTTGACATCATTATTCATAAGTATGTAATCAGTATAGATAGTAATTTATTATATTCATATGGTAGCAATAAATATGATGTAGATGATAAAATGAATAAAGAAGGGAGTTCTACTTCCTTATTTAGGAAAAATAGCTGTAATTATGATATTATTAACAATAACTCGTACAGACCCAGTTCATGTATGACGCTTAATTATTCTAATGGTATAGATAACGAAATGAGAAGGAGCAATAAAACGAGGAGTAATGAAAATATTTCGCACGTAAATTCTTCTACCAGTATCAGAAATAATAATGACAGCAGTGTTAATAATAACAAATGTATTGATAAGAAACGATCAGATTGTAATCATTTAAACATGAGAGATATGTTAGTGAAAAGAAAATATTATAATAAAAAATTTATAAATATGTTTTCAAAAGACATTATTTCAAAAAGTCTATTTCATTATTTAAATGCTGATTTTTTGATAAATGAGGATAAAATTAAATATATTATTCCATTCCTTTTCCATAGTAGAAATGTAAATATATTTAAAAATAACCTGAACAAGAAAGATTTTTATTTCTATGAATATATTGCCTTTTCTTTCAATTTAAATAGACAAAAATTACGAAAAAAAATTGAATGCTCCAAGGTATCCTATGAAGAATTTCTCCTAAAAGGGAAGCATAAATATAATAAACTCAAAAAGGGGTATAACAAAAAGTTGTTATCCTTAGATACACAACAGGATAGCGGCGTAAAGATTATTTCGCTTTAGAGTATGTTCACTTGGTTTGACAGCAGGGTACCACACAAGTATGCCATTTGGTGTGCCCAGTTGGTCTTTGCTAACTCGGGTATTGCTTTCCGCGTATTGCTTCCACCTTGCCACACGCCATTGTGGGTACGTTTTAGACAAAATTGTTAGTCATCTCGTTTTGAGGAAGAGAAGTGGGGGAATATGAAAAGTAGTTCCTACTTCCGCAAGTACAGTTTGACGTGATGGTATTTTTAAGAGAAAGTAAAAAAAAAAAAAAAAATAATAATAATAAAATAAAAGGTGCAACAATGAGCGAAAAACGAGAAAAAACGATAGAAAAATGGGTAAAAGAAATAGCATTTAAACTGTATCTTGTAAAGAACTGTTATGACGTTTATGAGCATACATACATGAATGATATACATAAATACACGCACAAATGCATGCATATATGTGCATACACATGCACAGGAGCACGGATTTGTAGCAACTAGAGCAACACGTATATTATATACGTACGTAAATGTACTTGTGTGAACATATGAACAGTATGACAATGGTGTAACCCCCTTCTCATAATAACTGCCTCTTTTGTATTTGTTCACCTCACTGTTTTTAGATCTTTTTTTTTTTTTTTTTTTTTTTAATATATAATTTTTATACCATTTTTATATATGCATGAATTTTATAGTTTTCTTCTACTTATTTTATCCCTTTTTCAATAACTCTCATAAAACATTTGTAATGATAAACATGCGTAAAAACATAAGTTAACGCTTTTGTACGACTATTTTATTTAACTTCATTTTATTTATTTTGTGTGTTTCATTATATAAATATATTTTTTTTTTATTTTCTTATATATCGCGCAATATGCATATATCATCGTATGGCGTTTTGTGGATAATCATTTTGACAGCCTTTCCGCGGTGCTTACAGTTTATACACACATGTATGCATGTGTGAATAAATGTACATATGTATATACGTTTATATATATGTATTTAAATATATATGTGTGTGTACAGAACATGTAAATTAGAGTGTGCTACATGCACACATAATGCGTAAGTAGGCTCTCAATTGTTAAGCTCAAGTCGTTATTTCTTTTCTGTTTCGAGTAAAAATAGTCTATCTTACGTATATATAAATGTCCACATTATGTAGGTGTGAATATTATATATGCCTCAACTTTGACTGTTCTCATGTGTATATTGTTGTTTATATATATTTTTTTTTGTATATTTCGTTTATTTATTTATTATTTTATTATTATTATTTTATTATTATTATTTTTTTATTATTATTTATTTTTATTATTTTATTATTATTATTATTATTATTATTATTATTATTATTATTATTATTATTATTATTATTATTATTTATTATTATTATTATTATTATTATTATATTATTATTATTATTATTATTATTATTATTATTATTATTATTATTATTATTATTATTATTATTATTATTATTATATAATTATTTATTATTATTTATTATTATTATATTATTATTATTATTATTATTATTATTATTATTATTTTTTTTTTTTTTTTTTTTTCCTTTTGCCATTTCACTCAACCCACATAAAAAGGCGTTCAGGCGAATTTTCAATTTTGTAAAATAAAATAAAGTTCATATACTATCACAAATTAATATGTTTAATTTGATCATAATATATAACTAAGAAGTGTGTAACAGGTGTGCGTATTTAAATATACATATGTATATGTATACACATATATATGTGTATGTCTTAATCGTATTGCTTACATGTGTATCACACATGTGTATACGCTGCTTAAGAGCGAGTTGCATATACGTATATACTTACCACGTATATAGCATGCCATCTTATATATGTATATATATAATTACATATTGGTAGTTATACGAATACACACTTTACAATTCGAAGAGTCAAAGGATGCAGAAGAAGGCATCGTTTGTAGTTCGTTCATTATATATCTTTATATTGTGTACTTTATTTCATTATATTTTATCTATATATGTTATCTATATATTTTATCTATATATTTTATCTATATATTTTATCTATATATTTTACCTTTTGATTCTTTTCTGCAATATGATTTAATTTATGTCAATCTAATATATAATTTTAAATGATTTAATTTTATCTAACGTATTTTACTCTTTTGATGCAGTCCCTTCAGGTACCTTTCGAAAAATACGAAATACTTCTGTCATTAGATGATATAATAATTGCGGAGGGGCAAAAAAAAAAAAATTAAAAAAAAAATTTCTTTCATTTTACAGTTTTTATGAATGTTCAATATGCATCATTTTAACCTGACCTTTTACACTTAATAATTTTTTTTTTTTTTTTTTTTTTTTTTTTTTTTTAAGTTGAAAACAAAATGACAAAAATTCGATATTGCTAAGATGACCAAGTGTCATGTATTATATATATATATATATATATATATGGATATATGTATATATGTATATATATATATATGTGGATATATGTATATGTACATGTACATGTATATATACGTTTATGTGTAGAATGTGTATGTATACATATATGCATTGGGATATGTACATATGTGTACACATGCTGGAATAGCAAGTGATGTTTTCAATTTTTATTTTTTTTCTCTTCATTTTGATAAAATAATACACTTTACGAAAATAGTCAGCATGTATATTTTTTTTTTTTTTTTTTTTACTTTTTTATAAAATTATGTATATTGTTAAAAGGCGTAGATAACAATATAATCACTAGAAGTGAGTTTTTAAAAATTCGTGTTTGTAAGAAGTTTATATATGTGGGTGAAAGATATACATATTGAATATACGTACGTGTACTCACATAAACGTATTAAATGAATGTTTGTACGAGTGTACGTTTGAGTAAGTATGCAGGTATATAAGTATGAATATGTTCGTATATGAGTACATATATATATATATATATATGGATGTGCATAATGTATATACATTTGCATATTGCGTATACGCATTCATATGACATATACGCATACATATCTCATATACGTATACATATCTCATATACGCATACATATCTCATATACGCATACATATCTCATATACGTATAGATTCTTTTAACAAACTTCGATAACTACTTAATGACAATTTCTCAAAAGCGCTAGTGCAAATAAAATGGGGGAAAATTATATTTTATGAACAAAATCAGGTAAATGAGTGAAGAAAAAAAAAAAAAAAAAAAAAAGTTTATCATTCAATCAAATAAAATATTTAGTAACATTATTAATTTAATTAAATATAAAAGTATTTACGGAACAATAATTGTAGTGTGGAAGTCAGTAAAAGGGAAAATGAAAAGTACTGTATTTGTGAATACATTTCTTTTCGAAGAAAGTACAAATAGTTTTAGTGTCGAAGAAAGCTAAATTTTATAAGTGCTTCCGTATTTTATATAACTAAAGTGGTAGGAAGTGTGTTAGGAATTGATACAAGTATTAAGAAGCTTCATAAATAGCACCAGTAGGTAAAGACTGTAATTAACCGAAAGTGCGAAAATAAGCAATAGAGTTCTTTACAACTTCATCATGAAAAAACAACTTTGCAAATATATCAGCAAGTGAGTTTTTCCTCATTTGTGCGTTGACTTTTTTTTTTTTTTTTTTTTTTTTTTTTTTTTTTACGTACACAATTATGATATAATAAGATAAGTGTGATATATCTAAATATATATATATATATATATATCCATATACATACATATATTATAATCATAGTGGAAGCATTTTTTTTTTCTTTTTTATTAATCGAAAATAATGAGTGAAAATAAAGAAGGAATTGAAAAAAGTGCTATAAATAGGTACGATCTTGATAAGAACGATTGTAATGAAATAGTTGATAATAACGAAAATTTTAAAAATTATAAGGATCTGAATAATGGTGTAATTACATTTGAACATGATACAAGTCATCTTAACGAAGGTAATTGTGATAGTGCATATTTAAATGATAGTATTGGTAAAGATAATGAAAATTGTTCATTAAACGATGTGATAAATAAATATCTGATGACCCTCGAGAATAAAGAAAAGAATAATGGAGAAGAGGGAGATTATCAAAACTATGTCGAATGCGCATTCAATTGTGCTGTTTATGCGAGTGATGTGAGTAACGCTAACCATGGGAATGGTGTGAATATACATGTTGACGAAAACGTTTATAGTTGGGAAAATATTTCAAATAATCCTAATAATTGTAATATTTCTAATAATCCTAATAATTGTAATATTTCAAATAATCCTAATAATTGTAATATTCCTAATAATCCTAATAATTGTAATATTTCTAATATTTCTAATATTTCTAATATTCCTAATATTTCTAATATTTCTAATATTCCTAATGATGAATATTATATGAACAATTTTTACGCTAATAATGATGAGGGAAACTATTGGGCTCATTGGGACAGCAGTAACATGCCCACCCAGAAAAACCTTGCCAACAATTACGGAAGCATAAATGACAATGATAATGATGTGAAGGACAATTATAGTGGCCTGAATGATAATTATAGGAATTACAGTAGTAGTAATAGGAATATTAATGATAAAAATAATAGTAACATTAATAATAATTGTAGCCCTAGTGATAACGTTCCTTTTACGCACCCTGTTGGCGCAAATGACGGGAAGTGCAAAAATTATTCTAAAGACCCCTATAATATATCAATTGGAAATATGGAAAATACGAATAACTACAGGGATTTCATGAAGATAAGAAATAACTCGATTGAGAAGTACTCATCATATACCTCTGCTATCTCAAATAGTAACAACAATAATGGAAAGCGATTATTTTTTTCGAAAAATGCTCAAGGTCGTCCATGCAGTAACAATAGTAGTAACAATAATAATATTAATAGTACTGATAGAATTAGTAGTTTACATAATGAAACTGATAACTATCGAAGGTTACCATATGTGAGCCATAATAATTACGTATATAATATTAATAATAATAAAAAGAATAATAGTAAAAATGATAACAGTAATAGTTATAGCAATAAAAATGGCAGTGATAACACACATCAGATGGAAATGGCGTATGATGAAAAAAGAAAATATTCATATGAAAGAAAAAAAAATTTATATAAAAGTAATTATGAATATAAAACTAAGGAGAATGTCCATTTTTCACCCACAGAGAACAAACATGATTATCTGAGGTACAAGAAGTACGAAAGTAAATGGGATAATCAAGGTGATTGTACGAATGTTAAGAACTTTGATGATAAGATGTATATGCAATATGATGATAGGCAGCATATGCAATATGATGATAGGCGGCATATGCAATATGATGATAGGCGGCATGTGCAATATGATGATAGGCGGCATATGCAATATAGTGATGAGAGGCATACACATTATAATGAGGGGCAAACTGATCGACACGATAATATGATATTAAACAAATATGCTGATAACAGATTTATCCAGTATGATGAAAAAAGCATGAATAAAGTAGACAAAAAATACGAATGCAATATATTCGATGATGAATGTTATTTTGTTCAATGTAGAAGTTATGGAAAGGAAAAAATTGTAATTCCTAGTCCGTTAAGCAGCTTAGAAGACTTAAGGTAATATATGCTTCCATACGAAATGACTCATACATGTACATGCCATATGTGGGAATAACGTTATATATGTGTAGAAAACTGTTCATAAATATATGTTTATATGTGTCTTTATATGTCTATATATGTATATATATATATTATATGAATATGCTTGTGCCACTCCTTGTGCGTAATTCTTCCCATCCTTTTTCCCGTTTTACTTGTTCTCCGTACACTATGTACATATTTGCCGTATTCATCTTTATTTTCTTTTTTTTTTTTTTAAAAGCACATTATGTGGAGATATTTTATATAAAAATATTTGTATGAAGGGGTACAACCAAATGACTACTGTTCAGAAATATTCAATACCGATAATAAAAAAAAAAATGAACCTTATTGCTTCTTCACAAACAGGAAGTGGAAAAACCTTTTCTTTTCTATGTCCTATAATTTCAAATCTTAAAAAAGATAATGAAATTCTTCGGCCTCATTTTCCTGGAGCATATGCATGCATTTCTCCGTTGTGTCTGGTCCTCTGTCCAACAAGGGAGCTGGTTATTCAAATACAAAAGGAGGTAAATTTTTTTTTTTTTTTTTTAATTTGCAAAATTGTCATTTTTTGGCTAGCCGTTAAGAAGAGAACTATAATAAGGCGTAGAATTATTTTATTGCTGAATCATAATATTATGGATGGGGAAAAAAAAAAAAAATGCACACATATGTATATATATATGTATGTATATATAGGATTAAATATTTGTGCTTTTTTAGGTAAATAGTCTAACAAAAGGCATGGACATTGTGTGTATGGCCTTTTACGGGGGGGAAACGATGAAAGACCAGGTATTTTTATTTTATTTTTTTTTTTATTGCATGTTCATGTGGTTATGAATATATGTATGTGGGTATACATGTGTACATATTAATGTGTGTAAACATAAAAAAATGAGAATGTTCCTTATTTCCAAGTAGATAGTACAAATAAATGAAAGGCAAGCCGAAATAATAGTATCAACCCCAGGGAGGTTACTAGACTTACTAAACAATTGCAAAGTTAGTCTTTCTTTTATTAAATATTTAATTTTTGACGAAGCTGATGAAATGATATCTCTTGGTTTGAAAAATCAGATGGATGAAATAATTTTTCAAAAGGATTTATGCCCAAGTGAAACAAGGCAAACCATATTTTTCACTGCTACCTTGTCTGATAATTTGAGAGATGATATTGAAAAGTTTATAGCTACCCCTTATATTTATTTAAATATAAAACAAAAAAAGGATGTTAAAAATTCCATCAAGCAGGTAGGACTGTGTGCAGATGATTATTTTAGGAACATGCTCAGTGAGATGTACCTACACCTGCGCTCACGTAATATATATGCGCATGTTTGTACGAATGTGTGTCTGTATTATTTGCATTTACGTATATATAATGCTGAAAGAAAGTATTTATTTTTTTTATTTTATTCTTTTATTTTTTTCGTTTGTTGTTATTGTTATTGTTATTGTTATTATTTTCTTTTCTTTTCTTTTTTTTTTTTTTTTCTTTTTTTTTTCCCGTTTTATCGATGATTTTCCCCATTTGACGTGCCCGCCTTTTCGCAGATTGTCAAATACGTACCGGTGAAATCAAAGTTGAATGAACTTTTTCGAGACATTCGAACCTTACAAGGTCAGGCGATAATATTTGTGGAATTGAGAACTTCTATTAATCACATCTTTAACTTTTTGAAGTCGAAAGGCTTTAACGTGAACTATTTACATGGGAAGATGAATCAGGTGAAGCGCGATTTATGCATGCACGAGTGTATATGTAAGCATGTGTGTGTATGTATGCATATATATATATATATATATATATATATATATTTAAGAGAAACGTGGTACCATTAAATATTGCTTGCATGTTATGTCCTTAACTATATTCTTACGTATTTCAATTTATTTCCCCCACTGAAAATGTCAACATGTGGGCTGTGTTTGCATGGGCAAGGACGTTTCGTAATGCATGTTACATAATCTTAATGAGGGATAACATTTGCATGTATACTCACCTTTGCTCATACCACTATTTGCGTGTATAAATCGCTGCAGGCTCGGAGGGAATTAGTTTTTGAAAAGTTTAGGAACAAATCTTTTCAAATATTAATAGCTACATCCATAGCAGCAAGAGGCTTAGATTTCCCAGATCTCGAATTAGTAATAAATTATGATTTGCCTTCCGAATTTGAACAATACATGCACAGGATAGGAAGAACAGGGAGAATTGGAAAAACAGGAATAGCAATAAATTACTTTAATAGTTCAAACAAGAAAATAATTGACAAGCTAATTGAACATTTAAAGAAACACGATCAAATAGTTCCTAATTGGCTTCTTAATTTTAATAAGTGACAAGTATGAAAACGTATGTGCCTTTTTTTTCTTTTTTATATTTACATACATTTTAGAGGGGGAAAAAAAACCACGTCTGATTACGTACCATGTGCAAAAGTGTTAGCAGTAGCAGTTGTAATGAAGGGCGGAACGAATGAAGGAGTTCACGTCAAGTACCACCCATAGTATACATACACATATGTATAAGCATATTTGCACACATATGTATAAGCATATATATACGCATATATGTATATGGCTATGTATACAGATATGCATACATAATGCAGATTTTAAAGAGCGTAAGCCCACTTTCTCCGCAAAAAGGACGTACTTTCCTTTTACATATATACTTTTAGATTTTATATTACTTTATTTTATTTTTTATTATTATTATTATTTTTTTTTTTTTTTTTTGTTTTGTTTTGTTTTATTCCCTACGGGTTAAATTTTTTCTTTTAATTTTGAAACAGAATTAATGGGTCTAATTATCCTCAGTGTGTATATATTAGTATGTTTATATATGTATGTACATAAATGTATGTATGTATGCCCTATTTTTTCCTTTTCATTTTTTTTGTTTTGTTTTAATGTCAACCACATGTTTAGTGCGTTTCTTTCATACGTTGCTATTAATTAAAAAAAGATGTACTCTGAAAATATGTAACATGTATATTTACGTTATATATATAGAAAGACATATGTGTACTTTACATTTTCTTATATCTTCGTGCAAGTGATACATATTGTTTTTAAATCTTTTATCTCAAAATTTTTGGATACGTACATATTTCCATTCGTATATATGTATATGTACTTAGTTCATATACCTGTACATGTACATATAATCGTATGTGCTCATATATGGTGTGTATATATATGCAATATGTAGCATCATACTCCTTTGATGGTACATACAAACATATATACACAAATGTACATTTATGCACAGCCTTCCATATTCTTTTAAACTTCAATTTCAGAATAAAAAGTTTATATGTTAAAATTTTTAAAAATTTTTCCCCAAATTTTTTAATCTTTTTTTAAATGCATTTTTTATCGCATTTTAAGTGCAATTTTTTCCCTTTTCTCTTTTCGTATGTTTTCTTTTTTTTTTTCCTTTTTCTCCTTTCCTTTTGCTATTTCGTTTTTGCTATTTCGTTTTTGCTATTTCGTTTTTGCTATTTCGTTTTTGCTATTTCGTTTTTGCTTATTCGTTTTTGCTTTTTCGTTTTTGCTATTTCGTTTTTGCTATTTCGTTTTTGCTTTTTCGTTTTTGCTATTTCGTTTTTGCTTTTTCGTTTTTGCTTTTTCGTTTTTGCTTTTTCGTTTTTGCTATTTCGTTTTTGCTTTTTCGTTTTTGCTTTTTCGTTTTTGCTTTTTCGTTTTTGCTTTTTCGTTTTTGCTTTTTCTATTTTCCTATATTTTTTCTCTTTTCTCTTAAAGATTAACTGTTAAAAATATCCTTCTTAATTAATTTGTAAATTTTATAGTATACTTATTCCTCAGTTATCCATTCTTCGCTCTTCTTCTTTTATCTATATGTAAGGTACGATATATATGTATAATGAAATGACCTATGTCCTGTTTGTTTTTTGACTTTTTTTTTTTTTTTTTTTCATATGCCGTTGTTAAAAAAACAAGAATTCTTTTTTTTCTTTTTGTTTTTTATATACATACATATATATGAAGCTACAAATAATATTTTTTTTTTGTAGCTATGTAATGTGGGGTATTTATTATTTTATATTTTTTTATTTTTTTTCATATTGTACCATATTATATGGCCGAACATTTTGAAATTCAAAAAAACACAAACCGCATAAAAATATATAACTATATATTCTTCTTATTTTGTTATGTAAATGTGAGAGGGGATTTTTTTGCGTTTTAATATATATCATCAGTATGTTTTAATATACATTTTATTTTTTATTTTTATTTTTTATATTTATTTTTTATATTTATTTTTTATTTTATTATTTTTTTTTTTCCCATTCGCTTTTATTCCTAGCTCTTTTTTTACGTATTTTTGTTCCTTATTCGCTTTTCAGCTGTATCGAAAACTATTTATTTATTTTTTTTTATTTGAAAAAATCATTCCAGCTGCAAAATATAAAAATAGATGTTTACAAATAAATCGAAACGTTTGTAATGTATTTGGATAACTGCTCAATTAGTAGTAATAAATATTAAGTTCAGCATATACTTATGTATGTATGTATGTATGTATGTATGTATATATGTATGTATGTATATATGTATGTATGTATGTATATATGTATGTATGCACATGTATGTAAATATTTATATGAAAATATTTTTATATTTTGAAGCGGAGAACATGATAAACATTACATTTTTATGTATAAGCATTGTTGTTACCTTTTTTGTTTTCTTCTAATTGTGTTTGTAAAATTTGCACAAGCAGAGCAGAATAAGCAATTCTTAGTAGTACATACGGCTCTGATAAGTCCGCATAAGCATCTGTATATATCATATATGCGTACAGGTAAACAGGTGTTTATATAAGCATATATAAATATATATATATATTTATATATATATATATGAATTTGCATATTCACATTTGTATACGTACAATATACGCAATTCTCGAAGTATAATATATATGTACACATATATATATATATATATACATATATATATATATATATTCGTACACATTCGAACGCGCTATCCCCTCGTGAGTGCCCCAAAAAATGCTGAATGAGGACAGCATAGAGGTTGATCTAGTGAAAATAGAAAATGAGCTAAAGAAAAACCAAGACGATATTGAAAAAAAAAAAAAAAAAAAAGTGCAATTTTCTGATAAAAATGAAACCATATATTATGAAAAAGATGAAAATGAAAATAATTATTTTAATTTTGCCTTAAACAATTTTAATTATATTGAATGTTTTTACAATGAAATGTATAACATTGATTTTAATGAAGGGGAATATAAAAATGAAGATACAATTTTAAATGTAGAAGACAGAACTGCAGCTTACGATAATAATGATGAACCTTTTGAAAACAGTAAGGAGGCTGATGAGGACTATAAGGAAGGGGAGCAGTCAAAAAAACAATTAGGAAAAAAGGGTATGAATGATAGCACCAGTGCTGATGATATTGGTAACAACAACAGCAGCAACAACAGCAGTAATGGTGTGAAAGACTATGTAACTAAAAGAGAAAGATTTAATCAAACGTTCAATGAGGACTGTTCCTTCGAAATTGACGATATACAAAAAGCATTAATAAATGCGGAGGAGCGAACGACAAACTATAGTAAAGATTATTTCGGATATGATATTGAGCCATTTAATATGAAAAATGAATTAAAAGAAGGATATATAGACAAACATGGTAATTACATTTATAATGATTATGATTATGAGGATGTTGAAGAGGCATGGTTAAAAGCAGTAGATGAAGAGGATCCATTTACGACATTTTCCAATCATAAATTAAAGTCAAAAATACATAATGCAGCTATGTCCACGATTGGTGATAATAACAGTAACGGCAGTGGTAACCGTAACTGTAATAGTAGAACTAATATCAGTAGTAATGGCAGTAGTAATGGCAGTAGTAATATAAGTAGTAATAGCAGTAGTAATATCAGTAGTAATAGCAGTAGTAATATCAGTAGTAATAGCAGTAGTAATATCAGTAGTAATAGCAGTAGTAATAATTTAAATAATTATATGCGCACTGTGAATATATACGATGCGCTATACTCTCTGTCCTGTTTATTAATTGACAAAGAGACACCAATTAAAGCGATGATAAGATATAAGAATGATTTAAAATTATGTAAAAATTATTTAAACGAGTGTAAACTGAAATTACAGAAATTTAATTCTTTTGTTACATCAGATGCAGAAAAGTCTACATTGCTTGACGACCATACGGTTGTAATTGATGGTCAGTCATTTAACGATATGCATTCAGATAGACCTCCCTCAAATTATGGAGGACAAAATAAAAGAAATATATTGCAAGTTAATATTAAAAGGAGCAGGAGGTGGAAGAAGGACTACTCTGATAGTGGGGGGAAGAGGCAAAATACTCAGGACAACAACCTCGAGGGGGATGATATTAATGAACAACATGAGGAGGAAGTAAAGGTGGACAAGGTGAAGGTAGATAACACGAATGAAGTGAATGGGAAGGAGGACCGAGCAGATGATGAGAAACACGATGAAGAGCAAATGGTGGGGAAGCCCCCACCAAGGGAAGATGTCAAAGAGGAGAAGGTGAAGGATAAAGAAGTGAAGCAAGAACTGAAAGAGGAGGATTCTAACGAGGCAACTGCTAATGAGACAACTACTAACGAGGCAACTGCTAATGAGACAACTACTAACGAGGCAACTGCTAACGAGGCAACTGCTAACGAGGCAACTGCTAACGAGGCAACTGCTAACGAGGCAACTGCTAACGAGGCAACTGCTAATGAGACAACTACTAACGAGGCAACTGCTAATGAGACAACTACTAACGAGGCAACTGCTAATGAGACAACTACTAACGAGGCAACTGCTAATGAGACAACTACTAACGAGGCAACTACTAACGAGGCAACTACTAACGAGGCAACTACTAACGAGGCAACTGCAAATGAGGAAAATATTAACGAAGTTATCAAAGTGAACATTGACACATGCTGGGAGTCGATGAATGGTGAAGAATGCATAACTACTAATAAAGAAGAAAATGAGACAGGAGTATTGGATGATGAAAAATTAAAAGAATTGCAAAAATTAGAAGAGGCATATCAAAAGATAACTCTCGATTACAAAACAATAGAAAGACGGTTTAACAATTTAATTGATTTAACACAAAAATTAACGAATGAATATAAGAATGTGTACTTTTTAACAAAAAATGAATTTGAATCCTTATGTAAAAAATTAGAACAATACAAGGAAAATATAGAAATACAATGGCAATTTAAATGGAATTGTGATAGTAACAATAATATTTATGGTCCTTATAATTATTATGATATATATAATTTCATATCAGTTGGAATTGTATCTGCAGTAAATCCTATACAACTAAGAAGAATAAATAATGAAAACAAAGTTATAGAAAACATTTGGCAAATGTATGATGCTGTTAACTACTTAACTTTTGTTAGTAATGAAAATATTAAGAAAAAAAGAAAACTTGATGAAACCCACATTTTTGATTATGCAGAGGATGGAAATGAGAAAGGAGAAGAAAATGATGATGATGATAATGATGATAATTCTGTAGATGACAATTATGAAATAAAAAAAAAAAGAAGGAAAAAAAAAAAGGGGTTAATTCAAATATCCAAAAAAAAGGAAAAATTGCAAGATGAGGAGGACAGTGATGATAATGAAGATGATTATGAAAGTTACGAAATTTGATCATATATATATATGTGTATGTATATATGTGTACATGTATATTTATAGCTATATATATGCATTTATATACAAGAAATAGGAAAAGATATATGTTTTTATCCCCCTTTTAGCATTTGATGTGTAGGAGGTTGGTTTGGGGATTTTTACGTAATTTGAGTATTCGGATAGATTGCAGATATTTGAATTTGTAAAAACAGGTAAAAAAAAAAAAATATAATAAAAATAATATTAAAATTAATAATAGTAGTAATAGGAATGGTAATAATAATGATAATCGTATTGGTATTAGTAATGGTAGTAATTAAACTGCAAAGAAATGTTACAGCATCAATTTAAAATTAAAATAAGCGAAGATGCAAATGTAGTTTGAGCTCAGAACAAATAAAAATTCTCCTGAACTGTTAAGCTGAAATTTTAATTGATTCGTTTAATGTCCCCTTTTTTTCTTTTTCTTCTTTTTTTTTTTTTAATTATTTACCAAATATTCTTTTTGTTTTTAAGACTATTTTAATTGGCGCATATATATATATATAATGCACCGGTTGGCATTTGCTTTACAGTTATATGTAAGAATTTAATTTTACAAAATGTAATTACTTTCAAATGGATATTTGAGGCCAGATGAGAAGGAAATATAGAAAATTATAAGTTGCACCAAGGTATTCATAAAATTCCCATTACGCATGTACAACCATCATGTACGTATTGTATGTATGCCATCGTATGTGTGCCACTGTATATGTGGCATACGAGTTGTCATATGTATATGATCTTCATATTGTGGTACAAAAAAAAAAAAAAAAATGAGAAGAATATGTGTTATTATGCAAGATGAGAACAACATAGTTTAATAAATAATTGCACAAATGCATATTTGTAAAGGCTTTAAAATACTAAAGGCATAATAAATAAATGATTATATTTTATTTCATGAACACCTGAGATAATATTTTTATTAGTGGAACTTAACACAATGTTGTAAGAGGTGTCCCATGATGTGTGTAGGTTAACACACACACACACACGCGCGCAGACACATATGTATATATACGCGTGCATATATACATATATATAAATATATAGATATAGATATGATTGTAATAAGTTGCAACCACTTAAATAAAATATAACATATTTTAATTTTTCATAAACCCTTTGCAATCCTTCATTTATTATGATGATAGTACATTGACCTCATTCCATCCTATTTCGTTTTACTTCATTTAATTTCGTTTTACTTCATTTAATTTCGTTTTACTTCATTCAATTTCGTTTTACTTCATTCAACTTCGTTTTACTTCATTCAATTTCGTTTTACTTCATTCAATTTCGTTATACTTTTTGATTTTACTTTATTATATTATATCTTTTTTTTTGTTATTTTTTCCATTTCTCACCACTTATTTGTAATATATGCAACATAAGCATGTTATGAAAATTTATATTAAGATAAAAATATGACATATGTTTAAACACGTATATAATATGTAAAAATGTACATGTATACGTGTTTATACATTCATACATTTTTCTACATATATACGCTTTACATTATTATTATTATGAACTGTTCATACAATTTTAATAAAGTTACTTTTTTTTTTTTTTTTTTTTTTTTTTTCATAATTTAAAAATATACAGTGAAAATAAAAACATAAATTAAGGAATTATTCAACAAGTTTTTTTTTCTTCTCATTTTACAGATATTATTTTTCTCAGTGTACTTTTTACATATACTTAATATATATAAGAATATGCATATGTATATTTATATATATATATATATATATTATACGCATTAACCATGTATATGTAAAAAGTTGAAAAATAATATTCATAAAATAACCATTTTTTTATCGAATTTTTTTTTTTTTTTTTCTGAACATGATATAAAAAAAAAAAAAAAAAAGGAAAAGGAAAAATGGCTGATTGACAATATGTTTATCGAAAAGCAAAAAAAAAAAAAAAAAATTATGAATTCTGAACATAGTAATATTTATTAAAAAGCTTAAAATCCATCTCCTTTAAAATAAAATTACGCGTAGAGATTACTATAAAAAAGAAGCGTAAATATATGTGCAAGTAATTATGTATCAATTGTATGTATATATATAACTGTGCATATATACAGAAGTATATTTTTTTTTAATTGGAACATGTACAAAATGTGATAACATATAAATTCTATTTTTCCAAAAAATGATGTTTTTTTAATACATTGGAAGAAATAAATATTTTTTGCTTTTTATAAAATTATAAAAAGAGGGTATTACCTGCTCTTAATTTTTTTTTCCTCATTTACATTTGAAAAAATGAGAAATATTATTGTCACTCATTAAATGTATGTATTATATATACATATTTGACTGTTAAATATTATTATATATCTATTTGTAAATTTGTTTATATTTTTTTCATTTCCATTTTCATGCACCACATAGCGAAAGGAGGAGTGTATAGTATTAATAAGACTGTTAAAGTTGTTGGTTACCATTTTTCATTTAATTCTTTTTATCGTATTGTATTCCTTTTCCGTGCTTCTCTAATGAAGTTTATTTGATGGCATTTTTAGCTGCATATAAATATACATATATGTTATCTATATTTGTATATGTGTACATGTTTGCATTTACGAATTTGTACATATATACATATTATACATATATATATACATATTATACATATATATATATATAAAGTGCATATACGTACATATTTCTATAATGTCTCATGTTCACTCGTCATCAACAACGACGACTACGTATGTTCAAGAAACCAATACGAGGAATGACCAAAATGGAAATCAAAACACAATCGTACGAATTTTAAAGTTATCACCTCAAAAAATGGTTAGGTGGGATGATAGCACTGTGGATAATGAAAATGCGCAAAAGAAGTCATCAAAAGGTAAGTTTATAAAGATGGTCAAAAAGAGAAATAGGAAAGAGAAAGAGATATAAAAAAGTGATAGAGAATGAGAATGTAAATTAAGAGTGACGAGTAGAAAAAAGGTAGTTACATGGAGAGAAAGAAATATAAAATGTTATGTACATGCAAAAATTGCACAAATAACATGAAAATTCTTGCATTTAAAGTGTATGCACAAATGCGATATTCGAAGAGGCATTTTGTATTTATTATTTACCATTTAGTGCTTATGTACTTATGTACTCATGTACGCATGTATAGTATCTGTACACATAATTATTTTCCGCTTTTTTTTCAAACACATCGTCAAAATAGTATGTTGTATATACCACAAGCCAAAAAACTTTGGTGAAAGTTCGGACTCCGACTCGGACTCATTTTCATCCAGCAGTGAAAGTAAACATTTTAAAAGAGAAAGGAAAAAAAAAAAATGAAAAATGAAAAAAAGAAGTACAATTTTAATGTAAAAATTTGCCCATATATATATAAATGACGTTTGTCCATTTATACCAGGGGAGTGTAAGTCTTTTCCAAAAAACGAGAACAAAAAGGATGAGCGGTAAAATTTTTTATTTTTTTTTACACGCTCTGAGCTCAATATGTGTGTAAATGTACAAATATATGTACATGTATATAATATGGACTTATAGATAATATGCCTATTTCGGTTTTATATGTAACTGTGTCATATGGTCATACAAAAATTGTAATAAAATATTTTTTGTTATTTACACTGTTTGCTACATAAAATTTTTGAATTTTTTTTTTTTTTTTTTTCAAATATAATAGGACCGAAGAAGAAGGGATAAAGAAATAGGCAATTGGATCCTTCGATATATAACATTCAACTTTGTTATGACTCTTATTTTTTTTTTTTTCCCCTAAGCATATTTGTAACTCTCAAAATTTTACTATTACTCATTATTTATTCGTTCTCTTGTTTATTTCTATTTTTTAATGTATATGTTTTTTTCTTATTATAATTAATTATTTAAAAAAGAAGCGATAAATTAAAAATTTTTAGCGCCCAAGAAAAAGTGTTCACCTATACACGGATTTCTACATATATGTATGTATGTTTATGTGTATGCGTATATATGAGTGTGGCTGTATAGGCATGTGTATACTTATGCGCTATTAACACGCATAACAAATTCCCATTGCAGTTTCCATTTTTTGAATACGCAAAGTAGTGTTAAGCTATTTTGTGTTTATAATTTTTTTACGTTTTACAGTTCATTGCTGTAAATAATAATAATAATAGTTACCCTTATTATTATTACTATTATTATTATTATTACTATTATTATTATTATTACTATTATTATTATTATTATTATCATTATTACTATTTATTATCATTATTACTATTTATTATCATTAGTACTATTAATTATCATTAGTACTATTTATTATATTATTTTTTTTTTTATTTTATCTTTTATTTTATTTTAATTTTCAAAGTGGAAATTCATTTGTGTATATATAATAAGAACAAAAAATGAAAACAGTTTTATAATAAGAATATTTTTAAAATTATTTTTTGTAAATTTTAAAAAAGACTCAAGGGGGAGAATGCAAGCGAAATGGAGGCAGTGTCCGCACTGTCGTTGTCCCTCCTTATACAAAAAAAAAAAAAGGGCAAATGAATAAACTAGTGAACGAAGGAGTGAAGTTAAGAGCGGGTTTACCCTCCTATGCATCCCACTTGTAATGGTCAGCGATGGTTAAGTACAAGGTGCGGTTGTTGTTGGTAGAATCATCATCAGCATAATCATTATCATTATCGTATTGACCACCATAATCAGCATCAAACGCGGCAGCCGCAGAAACCTTATGATCATTTTGGGCGTTTCTTTTCTTTTTTTTCTTTTTTTTCCTTTTCTCCTGAACATCAACTAACTCGTTTCCGTATTCATAAAACAGCTGTATCCAAATACGATGAGTAATATGATGTCCACAATTAACCAAATATTCTGTTTTTTTAAAAATACAGCTCCCTTTATATTTGTTAAGAACAAGCATCATACATTTAATATACTCCAAAAGAAGCAAGGAAAGAAACTGAGTAGACTTTCTAAAGTAACATACACTCCACATGAGTTCATCATCAATAATAGTTAATCGTTTATAATATTCTTGAACAAAATCAACCATAGTAATATTTTCTGTTTTGTATTGTTTAATTCCTTGTATTTCATTCGTAGGTATACATGTATGAGGTAAAGGATTAGTATGATTACAACATGATATAAGATTTTCATTAAAGTAATCTAAACTAATAAAAATAGTACTTTCCATTGAATCTTTTGTAATAGCACAAAAACTTTTATTCTTTTCTAGTTCTTTTAATACTAAAGGGTATAATGTTCTATCTATTGGTTTAAGTTTTCCACTTTTAAAAAAAAAATAATCAATTACATTTTTCCAGTAATGTATATTAGTTTTTATTTCTTGATCTTTAAAAGATAAGGAATATAAAATTTTTCGAAGATATAAACTTACTATTTCGTTGTCAATTTTGGAACACTCCTTAAATTTCATCAACGTTTTACAGTCCACAAAATTGAATACATAACTTATTATATTGTGCTTTACAAACATGTTTTTATCATTCCTTTGGAATAATTTCTTGTGAAGGTGGCAATTCTCTTTCGGGGGATCACCTGAAAGGAGGAAACGCGTCATCGGCGCATCCATGTAGAGACATACATACATACATACATACATACATATATACATATATACATACATATATACATACATATATACATACATATATACATACATATATACATACTTACATACATACATACTTACATACATACATACTTACATACATACATACATACTTACATACATACATACATACATACATACATACTTACATACATACATACATATATACATATATACATACATATATACATACATATATACATACATATATACATACATATATACATACTTACATACATACATACTTACATACATACATACTTACATACATACATACTTACATACATACATACTTACATACATACATACTTACATACATACATACATACATACATACTTACATACATACATACATAATACATACATACATACATACATACTTACATACATACATATATACATACATACATGTATATGGATGTATATATATGTATATAATGTATATGGGAGTACATAAATGCACATATGTATGTAAATATGTGCATATATATGTGTATATGGATGTACGCACATACTGTGTTGTACACGCGCAAACATGCTCATGCACTCTATTTGCTCTTTTTCTGCGTATCTACTAGTGTTTACTCATAATTTCCTTAAGGTACACGTCTATGTACTCATCGGAACGCCTGGGAAATATACCTTTAACTATATCCTTGATTTCATTTAAACATCTTTCCCTTTCTTCTTTCTCTTCTTGGAACGATTTCCTACTAGCTTTCGAGTATTTATTTTTTGGAACAGCTTTATCTTCTTCGCTTTTTGCTCTCAATATTAGGTTAATGTATGTAGCTTTTGATTCTATGAAGGCATACAGCTTTTTGTAAAACTTGCCCTCCTCTATATATTCGTTAAAATAGGCAAAAAAAAAAAAAAAAAAGGAAAAAGGACAATAATGGAGCGCAAAATGTTTAGAAGCAGGAGGGAGGCACTGAACGGATAATCATAGGGATAAGTGGTTATGGATATATTTATACGGTTGTGTACACGGGGATAAGTGCATAGAGATATATGCATACATACGGATATATAAACAGATATATACACATATACATACATGTATACGCATATATGGACGTACGTATGCCCTTTGCAATGAATGCTCTTGAACAGATATGCTTCTTTCATTTTTTATTATTCCATTTTTATTTTTTCCAAACGCATATATATACATTATATGTGTAGCATAATTTACAGCTCTCATCATTTATATTTTATTACTTATATTTTATCGTATACTTTTTATCATTTATTTTTTATCATTTATTTTTTATCATTTATTTTTTATCATTTATTTTTTATTATTTATTTTTTATAATTTATTTTTTATAATTTATTTTTTATTATTTATTGGTGTATATACTATTTACTGTTGGAGGGGACGTTTCCTCTTCATCATCATCACTCTGACTGAATAAAATATTTGTCCAGCTTTTTCTTTGGATCTTTTCATACTCATTTGACTGTAATCCTAACCGAATATTACTCATTTTGTTAGATGCATGAAAAAGAAGCACACGGGAGTGTACGATATGGTGGAGTAGTTATGGTGGAGTAGTCAGATATGGTAAGGTACCTTTAACTTATTTAAGTGCAGTATAATATAGCAAATGGACAAAATTTCGCGCATAGAATTTTATGTCCTTCTAATCGCTTTATCATAAAACATTCAAAAGTCTATGGCGGTATGAGAGGTATCACTAAAACTCCACGTTCTAGCACTTATGTTTGGGCATTTTTGCAAAATTTTACAAAATTTTGCACATTTCCATTCGGAATATGCGAATATGAAAGAGAACGGAAATATCGTTACAGTATGGCAGAGTGGTAACGTTAAAAAATAAAAAAAAAAATCAGAACAATAATTATAACAGAAATTAAAATAAAAATGAAAGCTAAAGTTAAAATTAAAGGCGAAGGTGAGGGAGAGGGTAAAGGTAAATGTGAAAAGAAAAGTTAAAACAGAAATGAAGTATAAAATATACGTTTTAAAAAATTTTAACAAAGCACAAAATGAGCAATTATACATAGCATAAAGTAAATGCCCATATGCGCAGCAAAATAAGAAAGAAAAAAAATTAATTTAAAAAAAATTAAGTAAATATACATGTGCCAATAATTTTGTGTAAGACACATATATCAAGATGTATGAAATTTTTGAAATTGGGAAATAAATCAAAGTTACTACACCATTTGAATTTTTGCCGTAAAAACTTAACTAAAATATTTACCTCAATTTTAGTCGTAAAAAGGAATAAAGAAAATTATATCTTGAGGGGGGCGATACTTGGCTCAATGGATATCCTTTTGTTTGTCAGTTCATCTGCTTTAACATCAACCATATTTTTTTTTGTATTTTTCTTTTTTTTATATAAGAAATAACAAATAATCAAACTCACAGTAGTAGGTATAAAAATACATAAGTACAATGTGTACAGTCCTTTGTACCCTACTAAGCACATATCACACTCATCGCTTTGTTCAAACTTGTCAAATTTGATAATGGCCTGGAAAAAAGAAAAAAAATATATAATAACACCTAAGAAGTATCCAAAATATGCGCAAGTTGGTGAAGGGGTCGTTGTATATGTAACAGAACAAGGATATAGCGGATCGGCGGAAAAATAAAACAAAATAAATACAAAAATGAATAAATGAATGAATATATAAATGAATAAATGAATGAATAATTAAATGCATAAATGAATGAATATATAAATGAATAAATGAATGAATAAATGAATGAATAAATGAATGAATAAATGAATGAATAAATGAATGAATAAATGAATGAATAAATGAATGAATAAATGAATGAATAAATGAATGAATAAATGAATGAATAAATGAATGAATAAATGAATGAATAAATGAATGAATAAATGAATGAATAAATGAATGAATAAATGAATGAATAAATGAATAAATAAATGAATGAATAAATGAATGAATAAATGAATGAATAAATGAATACATAAATGAATACATAAATGAATACATAAATGAATATATAAATAAAGCAGTAGTGCTATTCAATTCATCCGCTTAAAATTATCATGTGAATTAACGAGAGACCACATATTTGAGACAAAAAATAAATCAGTGAAAAAACTGAGGAAACATAAAACAAGCAATAGATAACAGATAAGATGCACTTCACGTTAGTCAAAAATAGCGCAGAATCGTCATCGTTATCATCGTTGTTACTGTTCCTTATACGGATACTACTATTGTTACTGTTCCTGTAACTTTTGTTTATATTTATTTTTTTGATCCACTTACGTTTCTCTCGAACAGCAGCACCACCTGGTAGAGCTGCTGAGGATTGTTGAGGATCCTTTCGGCAATGACCCCCGACCTAATGTGGTTATGATCTTCTGCCTTTTCAATCGATAAATAGATTAACTTTTGGTTCGGTTTTAACCATTCACGAATTTTGAAAAGGATATAGGAACTAAGACCACGAGAAAAGAAACCTTGAAAAATGGGAGCTTGAGATTTTTGATTATAAATACAAGAACCTATTACTTTTATTCTTTGTTTATTTAATTCTTTATTAGTTAAGAATATATCATTTGAAAAAATAGAATTATACATTTTTTCTAAAAGATCTTCTATATTAAGCGTAGTATCAATTAATAATATAAGACTTAAAGTTATATCTTCTTCTGTTGTTTTATATAATGAGCTGTCTATATTAGTGGAATATAAAAAATTGAAATTTATATCGGATGCGGTAGGAGATATAGGTTTATAAACTTGATGCATTATTATTTTATATATAATGTCTGCGTCAAAATAGTAAGGTGTTTTAGTATTATTCTTAGCATCATTTTTAATATTATACTGTTTAAATACAGTAATCATAATTATGCCTTCATTAACTTGTAACTCCTTTTTATATACACTCTCTATTAAAGAGTAAAATGATTTTTCTCTATTATAACTTTTCGATTTATATATTCCTTTTTCAGTCTTTACATATATAGGTACTACTTGTATATAATTGTAATAATATAATCTTTCTTCGTCCATTTCGTAAAAAAAAATTTTCTTAAATAACAAAAATAAATCTTTTATCAACATATTCCCGTATTTATTTTTTAAATATATTTCATCATGCAGTGACAGAATATTGTCTTCATTCAGTGAAACAAAATCAAAAGACTCTTTTACTTTTAAAAACATTCTTACCTCTTTCTTGTATATATCTGTAATATTTATGTTGTGTTCACATATTAACGATATGAAAATGTGTAAACAATTTAGCGTCTTCCGAAGAAGGTGCTTCATTTCATCTGTGTAGGTTTTTGCTGATATTTCTGTGGGTGTGTGAGGGGGGAGTTACAATTGGGGCAAAATGGCGGGTCGACCTCGTAGGGCAAAAAAAAAAATAATAAATATAATATAACAAATAAAGTATAACAAATAAAGTGTAACAAATAAAGTGTAACAAATAAAGTGTAACAAATAAAGTGTAACAAATAAAGTGTAACAAATAAAGGATAACAAATAAAGTGTAACAAATAAAGGATAACAAATAAAGTGTAACAAATAAAGGATAACAAATAAAGTGTAACAAATAAAGTGTAACAAATAAAGGATAACAAATAAAGTGTAACAAATAAAGTGTAACAAATAAAGGATAACAAATAAAGTGTAACAAATAAAGTGTAACAAATAAAGGATAACAAATAAAGTGTAACAAATAAAGTGTAACAAATAAAGGATAACAAATAAAGTGTAACAAATAAAGTGTAACAAAT
This sequence comes from Plasmodium brasilianum, assembly GCF_023973825.1. NCBI lineage: Eukaryota > Apicomplexa > Aconoidasida > Haemosporida > Plasmodiidae > Plasmodium > Plasmodium brasilianum. The sequence continues at coordinate 1,541,675 of NC_090123.1, forward strand.
AAAGGATAACAAATAAAGTGTAACAAATAAAGTGTAACAAATAAAGGATAACAAATAAAGTGTAACAAATAAAGGATAACAAAAAAAAGATAACAAAAAAAAGATAACAAAAAAAGTATAATAAATAAATAAAGAAAAACTGATGTCATATTGTTATGTTTGACCCCCCTTCTCAGGTTGTTGCTGAGAATATTCGACATAAAAAGTTGTGAAGTTAGTTTATTGCACGTGCATTATGAGTGCATGATTATTCTGTTCTGTTTCGCATTGCTTCGCTACAATTTGCTTTATTTTTTCTTTTTGCACCTAGCTTCTCTAGGAGGAAAGGAACTATGACTAAATACATGCTGACCTCCTCAACGGCAAAAATGGGATCATCACAAATGTTTAGAGTTAGATCTACCATGTTACTAAATCTGGGGTCAGCTAGCTTCAGTTCGTTAAACATTTCCATGAGTCCTATGCTGTAATTTCTCATGTGCGTTTCTATTTCCTCAATCTGCAAGAGGGCAAAACAAAAAATATCACTGCCAACTGGTATGAAATGGCAGCACGGAGATGCCCAAGTGAGCACACACATATACATGTGCATATTATTTATATATATATACAAATAGATGTGTATGTATATCTATATATTAGTATATATATCTATATATGCGTATACGCATGCGCATATCCATGAGAACACCCTTATACGCATTTTCTTTTCTTTCTCACGGAAGATATCAACGAGTCGAAAAGGTGGAACTCGAAGAAGATCCACAAATTTCGATTATCCTTTTGCTCCTTCAGACGTAATAAATTATTTTTTATGATAAATATTTCGCGTTCATATTTTTCGTCTTCATAAGATTCAAACACTTGTTGTGTTAATGTACACCTCAGGGCATTATATAAATAAAAAAAAGAAAAATTTGTAAAATTTTTGTTGTCCTCTATCACATGCCCCTTTTTCATTAGGTTGTTTATCGTATCCATGGAGAGCAGCTCGCCTTCAAAGATGAAACACAAAAATATAAGGCACTGTGCGAATGCAGATATAGCAAATAGGCTCACATATGCAAATTGGGAAAAATTACAAGGTTCATTATTCATAACAACATTTTATCCTATTGTACCATCGCCCAAGTGCAATATTCATAACACGTTCATAATATAATATAAAAATTTGGCTCATTTTTTTTTTTTTTCGAGAGATTTTGTAATTATTTTGAGACTACTTTGTATATATTTTGCATGTACTTTGCTACTATTTTTCGTACCATTGTTTATTCGATTGAAGAGGAAGACACAAAGGAACACTACGACGAACACTAAGTGATAATTTTTCATCTTTAGCAACTAACATCATTCTTCGAAATAAAGAAGCAGTTCTAGGAATATTCTGTCAAGTGTACATACTTACACACTTACAGACTTATATAATTATATGCTTATATGCTTATTTATATATGTGTGTATAAATATATGCGCCAATTTTGGCTTATTGAAAAAATTCGAATTAAAATAAAATAAAACATGACAAAATAAAACATGACAAAATAAAGCATGAAAAAATAAATCATAACTAAATCCAGAACAGATCTAATTTTTTACTGTTTATAAAAGGGAAAACTCATAAATATATAAAAAAATGCATGAAGTAAAATACATGATTAAGGGAAGTAAAAAATAAAAAAAATAAAAAAAACAAAAAAAAAAAATAGTCGCATGTTACACCGTTTTGTGAACAAAATGCAGAAGAGGAAAGAAAAAAAAAAAATGTTATAAGAGCTTGCTCAATTTTGTTCTATTTTACTTTATTATATTATATTTTTTTTTTTTTTTCTTTTTTGTTTGTACTACAACATATTACATGTTACAAAAACAAACTGTAACTATGGGTTGTTTATGAGAGTACTGCAAAAAATATTGTTTAGCTTGAAGTGCCTATAATATGTACATGCTTAATTTTAATGATACGGAAATGGTGCATTTTTGAGATAGTCTTTTTTTTTTTTTTTTTTTGAAGGCTTCTCCTCCTTACAAAAATGTAGACAAACTAATAATAAAAACATGTAGGCAGGTGATTCCATATGTCGTAGCTACTTTTGTTTGTCCAATAGAAAAACAGTAGATATGTTTAAGTAAATTTTCTTCATCTCGTAGTTTACAGATCTTATAGTTCTTTCCTTTACAATTGGGACGAAGAAGCTGAGGGGGGGAGAGAAAAAAAAAAGGAAAAAAAAAAAAAAATTAAATATAATAAGGCTAATTAAATATAATAAGGCTAATTAAATATAATAAGGCTAATTAAATATAATAAGGCTAATTAAATATAATAAGGCTAATTAAATATAATAAGGCTAATTAAATATAATAAGGCTAATTAAATATAATAAGGCTAAATTAAATAAAATAAGGCCAAGTTTATTAAAATATGGCTAAATTAAATAAAATAAGGCCAAGTTTATTAAAATATGGCCAAGTTTATTAAAATATGGCCAAATTAAATAAAATTAAAGCCAATTTTAATAAAGTATGGACAAATTATATAAAACGAAGCAAAATGTACAAATGAACGAACGAGAGAGAGTCGAACGAGGTAAATCAAAAATTGTTCATATAAGTGATGACAGACTGTATAAGAAAAAGTAGACGGAATAAACTATATGCTTACAATACAGACATTATGATCTATGCAAGTGTTTGTACTATAAAACGCGTAAATGATTAGTGTGTGTGCACAAAGAGTTAGTCCTCACGTGCTGACTGTTATGCAGAATTCTGGGCCAACTATTGGGTCAACTATTTTCAACATTTTCCCCTCTTCTTTCTCGCTTTTTTTTTTTTTTTTTTTTTTTTTCTTCTTCTTACTAGTCAACGTTTTTAACCCTTTTGGCATCTTTCTGTGTGACTTCGTAAATTTTCTCTTTGTCATTACCCAACTGGGACGCATTGTACAACATCTCTTCATCCGTTTGAAAGTGAGTACTTTCGTGCTTACTCGCATCCGATACATTATCATAAATATCATCGCAAAATTCACATTTGTATATTTTTTTATAAGAGCAACCATCAAAGTTGTCTAACGAATCGTAGTAATTTTTGTCGTCCTTTATTCGTTCACTCGGGTCGTTACTCTCTGTATCACAGCTTCTGTCTTCGTGCTGGTAAAGATCAAAATTTTTCCGATTAATCAACACTCTGATGGGGTTGAGGTTCTTGGTCGGATGGATATCAGTCGAGTTGTTGGTCATACTGCTGGACATAGTGCTAGACATACTGTTGGACGTATTACTAGCCATACTGCTGACCGAGACAGGTGCGACATTCACCTTTGAAGCATTTATGATATGAAAAACCCTTTGTAAAGGAATATTCTTGTTGAGCTGGATTTTTATAAGATCATCTGAAATTTCTTGCATCGATTTACGACATATATAGTCATACTTCGATAAGAAGGTAAAAACTTTTCCAATACATGTATTAGTGAAATCATTAAAAATATAAATGTCAAAATTTAGTAAATCTGTAGATATGTATTGATTTTCTTCAATATCCGGAAAATTTCTTTTATCATCACATATTAAACAATTTTTTAATTTCAGTCCATCTGTTCTGGAATTAATATCTTCCAGTTTAATATAAAGAAAACCTACTTTTAACGATTCTTTTATATCAACTATTTTAATTGGTAATGGATTTGGATTATTATTAATAATAAGGTATCGATAGCAATTCTTTTTAAATCTTATATCATTAAAGGTTGTAAAACTTACTACTTTTAACCACCCTAAGAGTCCATGTACCCCTACTATCTCTCCTATAACTGTATATTCACTCATAATTGATATTTTGCTATTTCCTTCTGATCTCTTATCCTTTCCTTGTTGCTTTATTTGACATGTAGTATTAGGTTCTACAATATTCCCTTTTATTTGTATACCCTTCTTGTCTTTTTCGTGTAATAAATCTAAATCATTTGATCTGTTCCTATCAGAATAATAATTTCTGTATAATAAATCTGGAAGACTAACAGTTGCTTCATCTAAACTCTTTTTTATATCATACCTTATCAATTCTTCTTTCGATTCTGTATACGATTTTCTAGTTTCGCTATTTATGAAATCGTCAAAAGAATGATTTTCTTCCTTCCCTGGTGTATAGTTGTAACTTTTTTTTTCCTTCATATAACCAGCCTTCGAATATTTGCTTCTTTTGTAATACTTTGTTTCGGTTAAGAAGTGCCTTGTACTTGTCCCTTCGGAGTCATCATAGTAATTCTCATTATTATCGCCATTCTCATTATCATTATCATTATGATGGTCATTCTCATTATTATCGCCATTCTCATTATCAGCATTACTACCATCATCATCATCATCGTTACTTTCGATTCTTCCTGTTTCGCTTTTTTCTCCCGTTTCGTTCCTTTTACTCACGTCAGTTCTTTCCTTTTCATCACTAAAACGGTTTAGCGGCTTTATATTGATATTATTTTGTGAACCCTCTTTTTCTTGACTGTACAAAGGGAAAGCCTCATATTTCTTTATATTTTTTCTTATATTATAAAATGCATTTTTAGTTTGTCTTTTCTTTTCCTTTACAACATTTTTCAATGATATGAAGTGAAGTATATTTTTCCTTCTTCTACCACTACGTTTATTGCATTCATTGCAGTTATTGCATTCATTGTAGTTGTTTAGGCAAAAATAATTTTTTTGTCTAGGTAATATTTTTTTAAAAAATACTACTCCTACATGTGAAATGTGAGGGAACGCTTTCCTTCTCTTTCTATAACATATATTTAAAAGAGGTACATATTTATTTGATGACGATGCACTTCTTTGTATGCTAGTGGTCCATGTTAAGCCGAGGAGGAAGTGCTTATATAGAGAAAGAAAGGTTATAAACAGTATTATCCTTCTCAATTTTGTGAAGCGTCGTACGAAGGATTGTGTGTATCGTTGTGTGTAGAGTTGCGTGTGGTGTTGAGTGTACTGTTTTGTGTACCGTTTTGAATAGATTTTCGAGATGCATTTTTTCATTTATATATGACAGATTGTAAAAGAAAAATGAAATCTTTTAATTCCTGGGGAGAGAACGATGGAAAAAGTAAAGCTATTCATAATTTGCATACTGCTATGTTCACATGTTTGCATGTTATCGTGTTAACGTATCTTTTCGTGCGCCCCAATTTTTTTATTTTCTCGCCCACCTTAGTTACAATACTGTATTATTGCACTAGCGCACTACTGCCTTATACCACTATTTCATTATTTATTTAACTTTGGTAAAGGAAAACGGAAGTTACTGCAAGGCGTGGGAATTTCGCAAGCTTTTCCTTTTTTCTCTTTTTTTCTTTTTTCTTTTTTCTTTTTTCTTTGTTTTTTCTTTTCTTTTTTCTTTTTTCTTTTTTTTCTTTTTTCTTTTTTTTCTTTTCTTTTTTCTTTTTTCTTTTTTTTCTTTTCTTTTTTCTTTTTTCTTTTTTTTCTTTTCTTTTCTTTTTTTTTTTCTTTTCTTTTCTTTTTTCTTTTTTTTCTTTTCTTTTTTCTTTTTTTTTTTTTCCCCATAGAATTTTTAAAATAACATGGTGTTAATTTAAAAAAAAAATCCTTTTGTAATTATTTTAAAATTGAAAAAGGCGTTGCAATTTTTTATGTATGTGTATGCTTATGAGTATGTGAAAAAGGAAGAAAGACGAAAAGATGTTAATACCATACGAAGGGGTGGGTTATTATCGACAGCGTGTTCATAAGTGGAAGCATGTATGTATGTGTGTATGTATGTATAGTTACGTACTGTTCGTATAAGCATGTCGTCTGAACAGTCCAATATACCATTAAAGCCGATTAAGCCCGAACTATTTTTTCGAGTGTGCCGTTTCTTTTTTTGCAATTCATTATACATATTTATGTATATATAAATGTATAAATATATATACATATTTATGTATATATAAATGTATAAATATATATACATATTTATGTATATATAAATGTATAAATATATATATATATGCATACATACATGTATACGTATATATATATATACACGCATAAATGCATACATATATACATATATACATACATAAATGCATACATATATACCCACATAAATGCATACATATATACACACATAAATGCATACATATATACACACATAAATGCATACATATATACACACATAAATGCATACATATATACATACGTACATACGTACATATGTATGTATGTATATTGTTTTTTTTTTTTATTCACGTCGAAATTTGTTATTCGTCGCAACAAAACGGCTGTTGATTATTTTTATAATTGTTTAGGATTTTTATTTTAATGAGATGAGGTTGTGCTTTTTTTTTTTTTTTTTTTTATGAGCGGTTAAGGTTGTAATACATTTTGTATTAACAGTCAACATTGAAGTTGTAATTTTTTTTTTTTTTTTCTCCTTTACATTTGTGTAGCTAGATCGCGTGTATAGCATTTGCAGATGACTCTAAAAATTTATGAATGCGTTAAGGAGCAAAGTAATAAAAAAAGAAAGGACAAAAAAATATACTCTAGAATAATATACCTGTTTATGTAGTTATAATTATAAAATGTTAAGGTGTCATAAGCCTTAATTGACCATATTTCTGCAGTAAATTGACCATATTTCTGCAGTAAATTGACCATATTTCTGCAGTAAATTGACCATATTTCTGCACTATCAATGTGTCAAGATAAATTTGTTCATAAAAAAGTATCATATTACTTCATCATACTATTTTTATTAGCTTTTTAATTTTCATAAAAATAGGGACCCTCCCCCACAATATATAAACTATAATTTTATATAATATATTTTTCCGTAAAAATTATTTATATCATGAGGACAATAAATAAGCAAATGTAAATTTTATCTCTTTTATTATATATAAAAATAAACCTTTTATATTTCACTAGGTTCATTTTCTTTATCTATGTATATGTAACCCTGTCTGTGTGTAAACATTAAAAAAAAAAAAAAAAAAAAAATGCAATTTTAAATTCGCTAATAATAAAAAAAAAAAAAAAAAAAAAAAAAAGGAAAAAAAACTATAGCACATATATACATATACATAATATATATGTATTATATATATTTACATTTTGCTATTTCTCAAGGTCAATTATTTCATATATTTATAATATACAAAGATACAAAAATGAAATTAATTTTTATTCTTTTATCTTTTATGAAAATATCTAAGTCCTAGTTATAAATTTCCATTCCATGCAATTTTTATTTTATTTTTTGTTATGAAAAATGTATGTTTTGTGTTTTCCTGCAAAATAATATTTATTATTATAAATGCTTACTTACGTATAAATAAATAAATAAATATATATATATATATATATATATATAGGTTTTTTTTTTTTTTTAATTTAAGAGAGAATCGTAAATATAGAGAACGAACTTCATGTGTATTAGCTTTAATTACATATTAAAAATGATTTGATAAAACCTTGTATTAATAAATTTATTTAGAAGATAGCTTAAAGAATATAGCATAGAATTTTTTGTGTTAATAAAAATATGCATATACATAGGTATTTATACCTACATACGTATACATATATATTTTTTTATGTACTATATATTATATATTATATATATATATATATATATATATATATATATATGTATATTCATGTTAACATAAACGAACGTCCAGCAATAAAACAAACAGTTGTTTGAAGAAAAGCAATTTCTCAAACATTTTAGCAAGTAACCTTATTTTATTTTACAACCGTATGAATATCATACGGAATATACTTAATGCGTTATTACTCATATGATGTTATTCATAATGAATTAAAATCAAGTGAAATTCGCAGCTATATGAAACAAATACTTAAATAAATGGTCGAGCCCTTTGTTCTTGTTTCATTCTAATTGTTTTCTTTTATATACCATCACATTTCTTTTTTTTTATATTTTTTTACGTTTACGTTTACGTGTATTTATCTTATATAATTATGAATTTATTTTAACTTTTTTTTTTTTTTTATTAGCTATTTTAAAATTGCATTTTTTTTTTTTCCCATACCCATATACATAAATTCTGTAGCTCAATTGATTTGTGCATACAAAAGGAAAAAAAAAAAATAGTAATATATTAAAATAGTAATATAGTAATATAGTAAAATAGTAATATAGTAATATAGTAATATAGTAATATAGTAAAATAGTAAAATTGTAATATAGTAAAATGGTAATACAGTAAAATGGTAATACAGTAAAATGGTAATACAGTAAAATGATAATATAGTAAAATGATAATATAGTAAAATGATAATACAATAAAATGATAATACAATAAAATGATAATACAGTAAAATGATAATACAGTAAAATGATAATACAGTAAAATGATAATACAGTAAAACAGTATCATAGTAAAATGGTAATACAGTAAAATGATAATATAGTAAAATGATAATATAATAAAACAGTATTATAATAAAATAAAATAACATAATATATATAATGTACATATATGTAACATCTAAGCACAAATAGATGCTTAAAAATGCTGTTCAATACTTATTTTTAATTTACTACTCTTTGTGTATATTGTATTCTAGTATCATTCATTTTTCTTTACTTCCTTTTTGGTTTATTTTTGTTACATTTTATATGCATGTTTGTTAATTTGTGAATTTTTAGGTTTTTCAATAATGTATGTTATTATGCGTACATACGAAAATATGTACGTACAAACATACGTAAATACGAACATATGTACATACTTATATATATAACATTGTATATATTATTTTGTATGTAAAACGTAAATGCGAACAATTATGTATAATAATCATATATAAATATTTATATGTATATACATACATATGTATTTTATATAATACAATTTAAATGGGCCCTTGAGAATATTATATATTAGAAATTTTTTTTTTTTTTTTTTGTCATTTTTTTTTATTGAAAGGTAAAATACAATACTTTCTTTGAAATTTTACTGTAGTTTTTTCATTATGTTAATATTTACATTATTCATATATGCTTATTTTTTTTGCTTTCTTTTATTTTTTTTAAATTGATGGACATTTTAATTTGAACTGTTATGTTGTTTTTCATGTTTTTCATCATTCACTTGTTTATTTTTCACTTTTTTATTTTTCATCTTTTCATTTTTCACCTGCTCATCCATTTTACGTATTTTACCTTTTTTTTTCATCCTATTTTTTTGAATATATATTAATATTTTTTAATCTATCCAAAAGAGTTTTATAATTAATAAGTATAACACTATAGCTTATAAATGCTCATTGTATATATATATATATATATATATGTATATATTTAATATCTTGTACTTTTAATTACATATTTATGTATGAATTTGCGTATATATGTACCCATTTGTGTATGCATGTCCATTTAAGTTTTTTATTCCATTAGAGTATCATTTAACGTTAAATGTATATGGCATTATAACAGACACGATATAGTTTACATATCTGTTATATGTTATATGCTTTTTTTTATTTTTGTATGTTTATGTGTATGTGTATATATAGATAGATATAGATATATAAATATAGATATATATAGATAGATAGTTATTTCATGTTGTTTATATATATATACTCCATTTTGTTTATTTAAGTTTTTTGACAAAAAATGAAAAAGAAAAGTAACATGTCCACAAATTACGGTAAGTTGAAAAGTCGTGTGAACCGTTATGATATGAACGGTTCATATAATTTCAATGAGCAAAAGGTTTCTAATAAGGCCATAGGGAATCATGCCAATAGCGATTTGAAGAGTAGCTATAGGGCGGAGGATGGTGGGAATGGCGGAAGTGTTGGTTGTAGTAGTGGAAATGCCAATGGAAACAGCAATAATAACAGTAACAAAAACGCGAACATTAGTAGTACTAATAAAAACCATGGTAATAATAATGATAGCAGTAAAGGTCATAACAGCAGTAACAGCCTTAACAATAGTAACAACCTTAACAATAGTAACAGCCTTAACAATAGTAACAGCTTTAACAACAGTAACAGCAACAATCCTGCACATGGTCATGCGAACAGCACAAGTGCCAACAACTGCTACACACATAATTTAAAATACAATAATAAAAATTCGTATTTATATGACTACAATTCGTATCACCAAAAAAAAGTTTACGAATACAAAAATAAATTTAAAGGTAGCATTACCAATAACAGCATTACCAATAACAGCATTACCAATAACAGCATTACCAATAATAGTAGTAAGAGTAACAATAATAACGGTAGTGGAAGTAAGGCTGTTCATACTTCATCAGCCATAGATGGTAGGAATAACTTGTCGTCTATCCATAATTCTGTAAGCATACCTAACAAAATAATAAAAGATGTAGGGGGGAATAAGTATAAAGAGGATCACAAAGAGGAGTATATAGAGGAACACAAAGAAATATACGTAGGTAAAACAAACAATAGCAATGTTAGTGGCAATAATGTAGGAGGAAGTGAAAAAAATGACGAAGATGATAAACTAAATGAAGAAATGAGTCTTTTGAGAGAAAAAATATGTTTTAAAATGTTAAAGAGTATAGACATATACATTACTGAGATAATTATGAAATCATGTTTTGTTACTGTTTATAAAATGAAAGAAGATGAATTAAAATGGACAAGGGCAGATGTTGAAGGATTCCTGTACATTGTCAGGAGATCCATAACACCTACATATAGATTAATTATAACAAATAAAAAAAATGAAAACCATTTATTACAAGATATTAATTCAAACATAAATTTATCAACAGATCAAAATTACATATTTTATAGAACCATAAATGAAGAAAAGAAGTCAAAAAGTATTTACAGTTTATGGTTTTACAGTACTGAGGAGAAGGAAAAAATATATAGCGTGTTAAAAAAGCTAGTTGAAAAGGCTCGTGTAGAAAATAGAAAAAACATTAATAGTAGTAGTGGTATTGGTATTACTACTGGTAATGGTATTACTGCTGGTAATGGTATTCCTACTACTAATGGTATTCCTACTACTAATGCAGATAATAATTGCATGAATAGAAATATGCATATTGATTATACAAAAAGTGTAAATTTAATATTATCAAAAAGTTGTGGTAATGTTGTTAAAGAGTGTTGTTCCTCATCGTCCATAGGAATAGAAAAAATAGATGATGATTCTTTTAATAATGTTAGTACTCATTATGAGAAGAAGGACGAGGATTTGCATAAGGGTAGTAACAATGAGGTAGATGATTACAGCTGTAACGATGGGCATATTGGAATAAATAGTAAAAACAATATTATAAGGAATTACGGTGGAATTATTAGTGAAACGAGGGGAGAGAGAGTCCTTACCAAAATTAGAGGTAACGAAGAAAATGATAATAATAACATGCAAAAGAAGAGCAAGTCAAAAAAGATAGCTCCTCTAATAACAGACAGTACAAAGACTGAGCACGAACATAATTCTGAGTTCAAAGCGGATAAGCAGCGCGATGTAAATGGTGGTAAAAGTGTAGGTAGCTGTAACAATATGAGCAACAACAGTAGCAACGTGGACGCCTACGAAAGCTACATGAAAAATGTGCACAACGTTAGTATCAGCGTCAATGATAATGGAGATGGCTGTGGTGGTAATGATGAAGATAATGGTAACGGTGTTGTACATATTAAGAAGAAAACATTGGATGAAATGGAAAATGTAAGTAACAACGATTACTTAAAAAGATTAAATCAAGAAAACCATTTAGAATATGGTGATAAGGCGGGGAAGAATTTGCTCTACCTAATTAAGGGTTTGTCATTAGAACAGGAAAAGGATCAGCAGGGTAAGAATTTTTTTTCCAATGATGATTATTATGAAAATAGTCATAGAAATAATTCAATTGGTGGTATAGTTAAAAATGCCGTAGCAGAAGAAAAGAGCAATTTTTCATATAAGGACATTAGCGCAAAATCGGGGGGTGAAGCCATTATGAGTTTATTAGGGTTAAGTAAGAATAATGATTTTAAAGAAGAGGATGAGGAAAAGAAAAAAAAGAAAAAAAAGAAGAATATTCATAGTAGCAGCGTTGTTGGAGGCACCGTTATAGAATCAGGAGCAGGAACAGGAGCAGTAGGATGTTGTGGTGCAAATCATTACATAAATAACGCTGGCATTGTTGGTGGTGCGAACGATTGTAATGGCCCTATCAAAGCGAGCGTGCAAAGAAGGGAGAGCGCAAATTATAGTAGTAATTATAAGAACAGTAACGTAAGCAGTACCGTAAGCACTAGTAATAAGAACATTAATAATAATAATAATAATTACAATAATAATAATAATTATAATTACAATAATAATAATAATTATAATTACAATAATAATAATAATTACAATAATAATAATAATAATTACAATAATAATAATAATAATTACAATAATAATAATAATTACAGTAATAATAAGGCATACAGTTACTCTAAGGGGAAACAGGATGGCAATAACGAGTTAGCAACGAACTACCAGCAGATGGAAAGAAAGTACAATGAAAAACAGTTGTGCCAAAGTAATTCAGTCGAAAGTTTGCATAGTAAGGATATAGAAATGATGATGAGTAATAATACGTATGAAGAAGAGAAAAATATGACAAACTCCATGGTAGACATCATTAAGATAAAATCAGGCAAAATGAACATCCACCCGGGTCCTAATGCGATTCATAATAACTTTAGCAATGCACATGAGAATTTAGAAAGAAATATTCTTAGTTCATATAATACCGATTCGTATGATGTCTTATTAAAGATGCAGAATGAAATTGAAAACAATGAAAAAAAATATTACAATAATAATAGCAGCAGCATTTTCATTAATAATAACAACAGTTATGTTCGCAGTAACAACTACGGTAATGACTACAGCCATGGTAATAATAATAATAATAATAGTAATATTAATAATAATAATAATAATAGCAATAATAATAATAATAATAATAGTAGTAATAATAATAATAATAATAGTAATAATAATAATAATAATAAAAATAATAATAATAAAAATAATAATAATAAAAATAATAATAATAAAAATAATAATAGGAATAATAATAATAATAATAATAATAATGATAATAAAAATGATGTTTTTGAAAACCCGTGTAACTTTTTGAAGAACAATAGCACCATCAATTATGCGGAGGGTAAGCATATTACAGAACATGAACAAAACAGTGCATTGGCAAAATATAACAGCAGTAATGTCTGTGGAAATAACAGCAGTAATGTCTATGGAAATAACAGCAGTAATGACAGAGGTAATAACAGCAGTATTGACAGAGGTAATAACAGTAGTAATTGTAACAACAGTAGTAACTGTAATAACAGTAGTAACTGTAATAACAGTGATAACCATCATACTAACAATGATAACTGTGTGGAAGACAACAAAAATAAATGTATAACCTTAAATAGGAACACCATACATAACGTAATTAAAGAAACGTTACAGTCTGATGAATTTGTAAATATGTTATGGAAAAAATTAATAATGAGTAAAAATTTTACATAATTTTTTTTTTTTTTTTTAAAAAAAAAGACAAAAGCCTTCTTACGGCTTTAGTGCTTATCACCCTTATACAGCATACCATGCTTGCATATCGATGTATTAGGTGCGCAGGTATGCAACTGTTAATATATTTTTTTAATTCAGTCATTAATTCGTTTATTTATATATTCGTGCATTCGTGCATTCGTGCATTCGTGCATTCGTGCATTCGTGCATTTGTTCATTCGTGCATTTATTCATTTATGCCTTTTCCCCCTCCTCATTATTTTTTTTTATTTTTTATTATGCAACATGGGTTTGAGTGCCTATTAGTTTTATTTTTAATTCCAGCACAAGTTGGAAAGAAAATATCTGTATACATAAGTGTATGCATAAATGTATCTACACACATACACATATATATATATATATATATATATATATGTAATTATATACTGATTATATGTATGCGTATGCTTATATTTACGCCTGCACACGTAGTTGTGTGTGCACGTGTACCCATACGAACACTATTTTTAAGTCAATATAAAGCATTTCTTCATATTTTATTTTCTCTCCTCCCCCATTTTAAATGCTTTTATATATTATTAGTTTTTACCTTTTACCTTTTTTTTTTTTTTCTTTTTTTATATATTATTTATTTTTATATTCCCTAATATTGGGGTGAAATGTTTAAATATATTATAAATTCTTAATCGAACAACGTTCATATAAAGCATAAAAAAAAAATTATGCAATAGCCTGAATTATTCATGCCAAGAGATGTGTATGTGTTTATGAGTATATATGTATATACATACAAACGTACGTATATATATGTATATATGCACACATATGTATATATATATATGCACACATACGTATATATATATATATATATATGCACACATACGTATATATTATATGCACACATACATATATATACATTACGGGCGTACCTTATATGTATTCTTTTTTTAATTAGAAATCTATGAATGCATCAAAAAGTTTTGTTTTTATGTTTTTGTTATTGAATGTTTTAATTCTTATGTCCATCCGGGTTTATATATAGATATACACGGATGCTTATATACACATAATACTATATTTATATACATAAATATACATATGTATTTGTTTATTTATACATGCATATGTATATCCTTTTATGTATATGCACTATCATGTACATGTTTATGCCAATACTAAGTAACAACATAAATGTAGATTCATTAGCTCAGCCTTTTTAAAGTTTTCATTTTAAAAATTGAGAAGGGGCATAATTATAATAAAAAAAAAAAAAAAAATATAATTAAGAAGGGTAGAGAAGAGAGATAAGGAGAGGGAAAAAAAATTTTTTTTAAATCAATACTCATTTGATTAAACAGTTTTTTTATAAAATTTTACATTTTCATATTTTCCCACTTTTATATGTTCAAATATCTGAGTGTTTCGATTTTTGCATGTACCTTTGCTTTGCCTTTTAATTCCTTTTTTTTCCTTATTTTTCCGTATTTTTCCATTTTTTTTTTTTTTTCTTAATATAAAAATAATAAATTTAAAAAGTGCGTTTTTTATGCTTTTGAAACGTGTAAATACATGTACAGTTGCACAGTCTATACATATGTACATATATATATATGTATGTAAGTTTTTATGTATTTATGTATATGTACTTTATTTTATTTTTTTTAAATTAAGATATATCCTGCTCTTGTTTTATTAACCATCCTATTTACAAAAAAAATTAGCTATTATTATTCGAAACATATTTTTATTTTTTTCCTTTTTTTTGTGCAAGAAATATTCACAGCCGTTTGAACTATTTAAAAAACGAAAATACACGCGCAATTACATGTATGCGTACATGTATATATATGTATGTATGTATGTATGTATGTATGTATGTATGTATGTATGTATGTATGTATGTATGTATGTATGTATGTATGTATGTATGTATGTATGTATGTATGTATGTATGTATGTATGTATGTATGTATGTATGTATGTATGTATGTATGTATGTATGTATGTATGTATGTATGTATGCCCGCTTAGGAGAACAATTTTCCGAAGTGAAAGTTTTACACATCATAATAAAATTCAAAGAGGTATGAAAATCTAATTGTAATTTCTTTTAGGTTAATCCCAATTTTTTCATTCAAACTAACTTATGCAATTACAGCATTTTTCGTCGTTGTTGAATGTTTGTATGATCATATAGGAAGAACATTTATAGAACAGTAGAATAATACAACATATGAATTTATTTATTTTAAAAAATTAAATGATGCGTAAAAAGTCTTTTTTATGCAAAAAAATTTTTTTTGTTCCCGTATGTACTTATTCCAAAAGGACAAGTAAAGGAATAAGGCACTGAAGGAAAAGAGAAAAATAAGGAAAAAAAGATAAACTAAAAAAAAAATGAAAAGAAAAATGAGATGCGCCGGATAAATACAAGCGTAAAGTGAACATGCCTTTATACGGTTAATCATTGTCTTCTTTTTTGCCCTCCGTTTTGTTCTCCTTTTTATCCTCTTCTTCTTCTTCAAATGAACTAAGTTTAATATAATTCAAAATGGAGGGGCATATGTTATATATATGCTCATTAATTGTTCACTTAAATTTTTTTTTTTTTTTTTTTTTTTTTGGTACAAGTCGCTAGAGGGGTCTATATAGTTCTTCTTGGAAGCATTTACATTAAGAATGTTCTGTAAATTTAATCTGTAGCTTCTTCTAGTTTGTTTTGTTTCGGGGTATATATCTATGTCTGGCAAGCTAATTTGGGTGTTCATAGAAACAATATAAATGGAGCGTAATGGGATTGCACACATATGCGTATGCGTGTTTATGTATATGTCTATGTATGTGTTTATGTGTGGGTTTATGTATGTGCTTATACTTATATATGTTCTTTTTTTTTTTTTTTTTTTTTTCTTTTCTCTTTCAAAAACATAATTTATTTATAATTCAATCACGGCAAAATTTGTTTTTTTTCATGTATTTTCACAAATGAGGATTAACAAAAATGTTTACCTTTCTCTGTTAATTTTTACACTCTCCATTTGATTATCTTCTGAGTTGTATTTCTAACAAAAGAGATCATTAACAAAAAGAATTTACCATGATATAATTAACCTTCTCTAGATATGTATAGAAGGGGAAAAAATAAGGAAAAAAAAAAAAAAATTCGAAACCTCATTTGGAACTGTAGTTTTCGTCCATCTTTCGAATAGCTCCTCTTTGTCTTTTTGCTAAAGTATGAGGAGTGATATTTATGCATATACACAATACACGCATACGTGCATACATACGTGCATACATACTTGCATACATACGTGCATACATACTTGCATACATACTTGCATACATACGTGCATACATACGTGCATACATACGTGCATACGTACTTGCATACATAAGTGCATACATACACACATACACATGCATTTACATTTACATTTGCATGTACATATGCAGGCGCATATTCACACACACACAAGCTATATGAAGACTCCACATCATGCATTTCAGACCTTAACCCATTTAACCACGTATTTCTTATTTTTCTTTTTCGTTAATTTAAGTTTATTATTCGTTCTTCTGTTGGCAAAATGAAGATTCCATGCTTTTTGTTTTAATTCTCTATCCCCGTTTATAAAGTCGTCCATTAGATCATCTACAGTTTTGTTTTTGTGAAACTACTACAGTAAAGTTACTTCCCATAAAAAGAACACATGTATGTCCGTACATGTACATATATATGTGTATATAGTATTTGTATATATATATATGTATATATGTATGTGTATATGTGTATATATGTGTGTGCACTTGGGTATATACGCAAAAGATCGTAGCAGCAAAAGTACATGTTAATTGTCTGCTATGTTAATTTATTTGCTAATTTGTTCTGAAGGTACTTTTTTTTTTGTTGTTTTTTTTTTGTTGTTTTTTTGTTGTTGTTTTTTTGTTGTTGTTTTTTTGTTTGTTGTTTTTTTTTATTTTATTCTCTTGGAAAAATGAAAAAATAAAATTTTGCAAAAAAAAATCTCGAAATTAGCACTATCGTTTTAAGTGCAACGTAGTTGCAAGTGTGTATAGTATATATTATATATATATATAATATATATATATATATATATATATATATATATATATGCAAAGTATGTACATATGTACGTCTGTATGTTTTTTTTTTTTTTTTTTTTTTTTTTATTGTGTTTCCTTATATTTAAGTGCTCTACACATAACATGTGCTAGAAATCGCACAATTATAAAGACTTTTTCAAGTTGTATAAATTCTCAAAAATGTAATAATAATGATACTGTTGTAAGAAGTTTAAAATAAAAAAAGATAAATGTTTAGCTGTGAAGAATACTACTTTGGGCGTATGGAAAATATGGTTGGACTTAACCACTGCTTTTAAGATATGGTATTTTTCCATACTCTTAAAATTTTTAAAATTCGAAAATTTGTGTAAATTTTGAAAAAATATTCAATATCAAGTAGGTATAATGAAGAAGAAATAAAAGACTAGTATTTTTCCTGGTAGCTATAAAATTATCTCATTCATGGAGAGGAAAAAACACGAGAATGTATTCTTAACGAATCTCTTCAATTTGTCTATTCACCAAATCTCTATTACCTCAACATATGCATCCCAACCTTTGTACTTCCTAATCTTTATGCTACTATATTTTTTTTTTTTTTTTTTTTTTTTCCCTCTATATATACTGTTCCTTAGTAACCTTTTCCTCTTCCTCTTCCTCACAAGGTACGAGACCCATTTGTACTCGTTCACGTTATGGATAAATTATAAAATGGGTAAGATAGGGGAATGGATGAAGAGGAAGAGGAAAAGGAGTATAAGGTTTTTTGTTGTGCGCTAAATTTTATTCCTTGCTTTTTTGTTTATACAACGCTTAATGGAAGAGTGAAATTTTGAAGGAGTTAATTTTCATTTTTCACTTTTGGTTCGACTATATTCTTTTTTTTTTCCATTTTGTGTATATATTTTTTTCAACTTTGGCGTATTTATTTTTTTCAACTTTGGCGTATTTATTTTTTTCAACTTTGGCGTATTTATTTTTTTCAACTTTGGTGTATTTATTTATTTCAACTTTGGTGTATTTATTTATTTCAACTATGCTGTATTTATCTTTTCTTTTCCGCACCTACTCTTTTCTTATGACCAATTAAGGATTAAAATAAAATTTTCGTATTTTCTCATTCCATGTAAAGTATTGAAAAGAGGACGAATGAGTGGTATATGCACATGTAATATGTAGGAGTAGGAACAGAAACGCAAAAGAGCATGGACAGATAAATAAAAGGCAATGAGTAGTAAATAAAGCAGATATAATAAAGCAGATATAATAAAGCAGATGTAATAAAGCAGATATAATAAAGCAGATATAACGGGTGAAGCAAACTTAACAAATAGGAAAAACGAAAATTTGAAATAGCACTACACGAAAGGAAACACAAAGAATGTTCATAAAATGATTTCAAAAAATGGAATACGGTTGAGCAGGGGTAATAAGTTTATTGGATTGAATATTACTAAGGATCATTTTTTTTTTTTTTTTTTAAATATGCTCATAAATATAGTACAAATGCAACACAAAGGAAAATAATTGAACACAACAAAAGTTTTGACGACAAATGGAAGAGTATAATTAGAAAGGATTATATAAAAAGAATTGCTAACATATTTGAAAAGGGAAACAAAAATGGAAGAGAGCTAAAAAACGGAGTTCACAACTGCTGCTACTTTGTTCTAGGTGCAGAAGGGGTGGGGAAGAGATTCTTTATCAACAAATCGAAGGAGAAATTTTTGCGTGGTCAGATGGAGAGCTTGTCACTGAAGGAAAAAACAAATAACAGGAGGAGCAGCAGTAGTAGTGGTAGTAGTGGTAGTAGTGGTAGTAGTAGTGGTAGTAGTAGTGGTAGTAGTGGTAGTAGTAGTGGTAGCCGTAGCATCGGTGCAATAAAAAAGAAGTGCATATTTTTTGAGTACGACTTCCAGGCATTCAACGAGTGCAAGGACGCAGTATCGTTTCCCCTGAAACTGCACTACATAGAAAATTATTTAAGGCATAAATTATTAAAAGAGGTCAACAATGATATTACCTTTAAAAATGTTGAGCTGAAGGATATATATGAAGAACTTGTAGTTTATAAAAATAAGGGTTTGTTATATTCAAAAATTTCGCGATTTTTTGTACACATTTTAAAGAATCCTCGAATGTATGATTTTTTCAATGATCATGATAGGAGAGTAATAGAATCTTTTCTTCCCTATTTGGAAATAAAACAATTTGACTATAAACAGTTTGATACATTTTTAAAAATATTATTACAAAAATTAAATGTAACATGTTTTTGTAATTACCTAAATGAGTTTAGTGCATTTTTATATTTTTTTAAAATGATGGCTGATTATGAAGAAAGAGAATATTATATAAAAAATTCAAATAATATTCTTGTGGACAACTATTCAGATGGGTTGTATATATATAGCTATTTCTTATCCATTATAAAATTGTTGGAAGTGAAATATTCATACAATTTTTATTTTATCTTTTTCAATTTCAATTTGTTCTTAGTAAGTAACCAACCAGTGAGAAATTTCCATTTCTTTGTAAATTTTTTAATTGAAAATATGTACACATATAATATACCTGTAATTATTCATTCGGTAAAAAATCTTGAAATGATGAAAGCTATTTTTATTTATAATAATTTGCTGTTAAAGTGTTTACTCAATGGTGAGGATAACCCTACCCCATCTATGTCAAAATCGGTTTTGTCTTCTTCCAACCCGAGAGTTAGAACACCCAAAGAAAGAAGACAAATACCTGGTTTCCTCCAAAACAGTAATAATAGTGGACCAAACTGTTCGGATGGGTATTCACCCAAATTGGTTAATGAAATGATGTCGAAACTGCATGAAGGAGAGCGTTACCAAGGTATGAGTAATACAACCATCAAGCATAGCTGTACTGATGACAGAATTTATAATGAAAAAGAAGTATGCGCAAAAGTTATGGGGGAAAAAAGATGTAATAACAAAGTACAACATGGAACAAGTAAGGAGTATATAGAAAATTTACAAAATGGAGAAGAAGTAAGTAGTAATAATAGCAATCGTATAAACTACTCCCAGTACCAATATCTTTATAACGGTTTATCGAAGGAAGAACTGGAAAATTATGTACTGATAAAGAATAACCTAATAGAAATAGACGAAATGCCATATGATATGGTTAACTGTCTTCTGATGCCAAGTTTTGTAATAAATGAAGATATAAGTAAATGTATATATACCATGATCGGTGGTAATGTACATTTAATTAAAATAATTTGCAAAGGATTAGACAAAATAAATAATGAACTTAATAACGATGTAAAATTGATAGAAGAAATCGAAGAGGAGAAAAAACAAAACATTATTTACGACATGGATGAGGAGCAGGAATTTAATAGATACAATTCCATAGAAGAAATAATGAAACATAAAAAAGTGGAGCACCAAAAAATATTTTTAAAAAATATCCATCAGAACGTTTTACATACATTTATATTAGATTTTGAGCAAAGGATTATTAACTTTTTTAGCTTACCCAATATTGAGAAAATGAAGAGAGACTATCCTGAGGGTGCTAAAGGTGAAAACAAAGGTGTCCAATGGAATGATGATGGTGGTCCTAAAGTCAATCAAGACGAACGAAGTCCAAATGATTGTGGAAAAGCGCAAGGGAACACAAAGACAGGGCTAACCCTCGTGCAGTTCTATTTCACCATTTTTGAAGTGATTCGACATTTTATAAAGAAGAAAAAAGTGTTTTGTAAAAATATTATAAATCTGAACAATCCTGTCCTTCTAGGTCTTATAGATGTTAATATAATACATTACAATTATGAAAATAAATACCTAGAATTAACTAATCACTTCTATGAAATCTTATTATTAAATTATATCGATTTTAAATATAAACAGTTGCCCTTAAAATTTAGAGTGCAGTATAATGTTAACTATTTTCTAAATTATAAAATTATACAGCATGAATACAACCTAATAGAATCGCATATGTGAAGTTACAAAATGTTTCGAAAAAATAATGAAATAATATACATTAAATTATATTAAAATAAATTATATTAAAATAAATTATATTAAAATAAATTATATTAAAATAAATTATATTAAAATAAATTATATTAAAATAAATTATATTAAAATAAATTATATTAAAATATATTATATTAAAATATATTATATTAAAATATATTATATTAAAATATATTATATTAAAATATATTATATTAAAATATATTATATTAAAATATATTATATTAAAATATATTATATTAAAATATATTATATTAAAATATATCATATTAAAATAAAAAAAATATTATTATTCTAAAAATAACTTGTTATACATAACTATTTTAACAAATTACATGCACACTTCTTACTCCTGGACGAAATGTTTATTAAAATGGATTTGTTTCGGCAAACTTATTCTTCCTCAATTAAGTGAGGAAAGCTTACAACTTCTTCTATGTCCTTTCTGTATAGAATTGAGCAAAGATATAATAATACGTGTAAGGGATAAAATATGTTTGCTTGTTCGCTTTTTATTGAAGAACTGTACATCGTTTATTATACGTATGTAATGTGCGTATATACTGTGCGCATATATTATACGTGTACATTTTACATGTACATATATGGGTGTGTTTGCCCTTGTTAACTTTTCTCTACCTGGGCTTAAGCCACTCCAGCAGCTGACAGTATATGTAACTTAACATTATTAGGATAATATAAACTTTACCTTGAATAAAGGGGAAGGAAAAAAAAAAAAAAGAAAAAAAAAAAATGAACAAATTAGCACAACGAATTAGGCCAACATATTGTCACAATAAATTAGCACAAGTTAGGGTCAAAAAAGGATGAAGATACACCGCTTTGTTTGAAGTATATGTACAGCTCCTTTAGAGCACTTCGTCCGTTTCACTCGTTTCAATTCGGCCATTTCGATCATTTCGATCATTTTGTGTAGTTTTAATTTATTTCAGTGCGTTTCCCCTTCCGCTCCTTTCCTTTTCTTACTAAAGACAGTGTTGATGTTATATATTTTTCGGATCCTACTTAGGATTGTGTTATTTGCGTACGATAAAACGTCCATGTATACCTTTTCCTGTGGTAAAGCATAAATTAAACTAGAATGAAGCGGAATAAAACATTTTAACAAACTGACCAATTTGAAAATTTTCTGCACTACAAATGTATCACAATATCATGATAAATATGTGTATGTATATATATATGGATGTATATACACATAAGCTCACATAAATAAAACTGCATTTATTATATGTATAACACGTACTGTCTTATCAGCGACCTTTTCCCATGAGTACATTTTAGTTAGCTAAATAGGAAAAAAAAAAAAAAAAATTAATTACAAATTGGTAATTACTAACTACGAAGTACTAATTACTAACTACGAAGTACTAATTACTAACTACGAAGTACTAATTACTAACTACGAAGTACTAATTACTAACTACGAAGTACTAATTACTAACTACGAAGTACTAATTACTAACTACGAAGTACTAATTACTAACTACGAAGTACTAATTACTAATTGCGAACTACTAATTACTAACTACGAACTACTAATTACTAACCACTAATTACTAACTGCTAACCACTATGTGCATCTCTACCATGCAAAATATAAAGCACGTGCAGCGGAACAAATAAAGCGAACTTACCCTCTCGTGAAATGCATTCGAGTCAACACCCTTCACCATATCCAAAGCAATATCAACTGCTTTACATAAATCGATATGATTAGGTTTTGACAATATCATCATATCATGCGGTAATACTTCCGATATACCTCCTACATCAGTTGAGATAACAAGTAAACCACAACTAGCTGCTTCAATAATAGCTATACAAAAAGCCTCAGTTAAAGAAGCATTTAAAAATATATGTCCTGTTTGTAAAACATTTTTTACTTTATTTTGTTTTACTTTTCCTAACAATACAACAGAATTATGTAGATGATATTTTTCTCTCATTTCTTCTAATAGTACTCTCTTTGGTCCATTACCTCCAATAATAAATTTTATAAAAGGGTATTTCTTACATATTAAAGGAATAACCTTAACAATTAGATCAATTCCTTTTCTATATGTTAATCTACTTATGACTATAATATTAATTCTAGGATATTTGGGTCTTTTATTAATGCATGGAATAAATTTCTTTGTGTCAAGTGCATTACCTATTACTGATGTTTTATATGGATTTATTTCTGTTCGCAAAACCAAATTTTCACGATTTGTATGAGAAACACATATAATATGATCGACATCATTTATGCAATATTTTAATAATTTATTAACATGTATACATCCCTTATCTGAAAAACTGTACAATGAATGGTCGGTATATATCGTCTTTAATCCCAGCGATTTTGCGTGAAGGATGAACTGGTGCGCCAGACAGGACGTTGCCTACTTAGGGAAGTAAAACTTCTTTCACTTGCACATACGTATACACACATGCGTTCATATACATATAGGCTCACACACACATGCGTACATACACATATAGGCTCACACACACACACACGCGTACATACACATATAGGCTCACACACACGTACATACATATATAGGCTTATACATACACTAAATACACATTGGAGCTCATAAATGAAAAATGACCAAACCTGATGCCCATGGACAATGTCAACCTTTTCCCTATATAAAATATTTCTACACAATGGCAAAGTACCAATTATATTCGGAAATGTTACAACATCCATGTAAGTTTCCAAAGGTAAATAATACACTTTTATTCCATTACCCATCCATCTTACACCATTCCTATTATTATAGCAGTGAGTTACTACTATTACTTTAAATCCTGAAAAATTTGTAAGCAGATATCACATGCCATTTTTAACAGCTTCCCCTTTTAAATCAAATACTGCTCTGTATGTTCATATTCATAAAATTTAGTACGTGCACATATATATATATATATATATATATATCCAGTTGCGCAGGACGTACCTTTGCTTTTATTTGTTTTAGTGTTATTTAATTTTATTTAATTTTATCTTAATTTCATTTTACATATTTTAATTATGTCTTTTTCCAGCTTCTTTTCATTTTTTCTTTTTCAGCTTATGTGTATTACCTTTCTTTATTAAGTGCTTGGATAATTCAAATATATGTGTTTCTATTCCTCCTAAATTTGGGTAAAAAAAATCACTTACCATACAAATACAACACTTTCTCTCCTTTTTATAAATATCGTTTTTTTCGTTTTTTCCATTTTTTCCTTTGTCTGTACTATATTGCTTTTCTGTACATTCCATTGTTCAATCCAGAGTGAATATCCCCTTTTTTTTTTTTTTTTTTGTGAACTCTATGTATTGTAACTAGTATTAATATTAGAATAGTAAAAGAGATTTGTCGTTTCCATTTGGTCAGACAAGAATGTAGATGTGTATACTTTTATGTAAGTATAATGTACACGTGCTCAACTCAAATAAACTTGAGCACCAAAAATATAGAGTAAATCTACGAATAGGGTTTTTGCCTTCTTCCTTTTGCACTTTTCAAAGGTACAAAATAATATAATTTTTCAATTTAAAACGAGATCCTTAAAATTTTCAAAAGATTTTATTATCCAAACATGGCAAATGCAAATACGTTTGTGTGTATTCTAATTCGCTCAACCTTTCAACTGTTTCTTTTTTTTCTTTGCCTTTTCGTTCTTATTTCATTTTAATTTACAGCTGTAGCTATTATACCTGAGTAAAAGGGAATAACATTCGAAAAAAAAAAAAAATAATTTTGTTACCTGTACATAATTGGAACTATGATATGGACATATAAGCATAGATATATGCATATATATGTATACATGTATACATAATAGTGATATGTCCCTTCTCATTTTTGAGCCTTCAGAAGGAGTATTCTTTAAAATACTACCCCCAATTGTATATTTATTTTTTATAAACGTTTAAAAATTAAGGAAAAATTGTATATAGGAATGTCAAACCTTGGGTAATAACAAAAAAATAAAACAAAAAATTGAGTACGAAATTGATAAAAATACCATATATGCGGGGAATAATTTTTATTTTATTTTATTTTATTCTATTCTATTTTTTTTTTCCCCCTTTTATGCTATCTTAAAAACTGTGTTAAGCAGTAAGCCTCAGCGTGCAAATAAGTACATTTTGTTGTAATCGTTCACGTATGTGAAATTTGTTGGATATATATATATATATAAATGTAAGCACATGTGTTGTGTACTTCGTTTTTTTAGCCCGAACACTTAAAATAAGAAAAAATAAAATTGTGCATTTTTATAATTAAATTACACAAATAATTAAAGAAAAAGGCAATAAAGTGTGTTATAAAATATGATTAAAAATATAATGAAAAAGGAATAAAAAAAAAAAAATAAGAAGAAATAATACGGTTTTAGTAAATTCAGCTAAAAAATTAACATAGTAATAAAAATACTAATGATAAGATAATAACAATAAAAAAGTTTTAGCAGTAAAACTACCTTTTGAAAAAGATGTACATAAATATATATTTATATATGTGCATGTATAATATATGTGTATATATATTTATATTTATATATGATACAATAGTGTAAATATACAACAGAAACCTTGGAAGCAATTAAAAAAAATGATCAGTAAAAAAATCAATAAAATAAGAGAACAAAATAAATAAAATATTTAACCAAATATAACAGTAATTTAAAATTACACAGAAAACAACGGTAATAAAACAAGTATAAGTGCATATGAATATTTTAATCTTTTAATTTATCTTGTTTTGTTTTACTTTTTTGAAGATATATTAAATAAGGAAAAAAGGGATCTTATAAAAAAAAAAAAAAAAAAAAAAAAAAATACAATGCTTGATAAACATAACTCTAATACACATATAAAAATATGCGCTCATGTAGAATATTTCTTAAGAAGTAAAATACTTTCAACTATCGCCTAGTCTTACACCTCTTCCAATGAAAACTCTTCTGCTCGTTCCACTACTGTTCGTCGTTCTTGGGCTATTAATATTTCTGTACCCATATCTCGAGAAATTACCTCTTATTCCTTGACTTATGCGAAATTCTCGCAACTTCATCATTATCTTGTCAAATATTTGTGGAGTCTTTTCTAACAAATTTGGACCACCTGAACAAATAAAAAATAAAAAAAAAAAAAATATATATATATATATATATATATATATATATCCATTATGTTAAGGTAAAAAAAAAAAAAAACATTTACATGAACAGTTCAGAATAAATTTTTTGTTAATGCAAGAACATTTTTTTGTAATACCCTCTCTTGGAAGAAGTTCCCTAAAAAAATAGTACATATGTCCTGATAATAAGCCCATAATGTCAATCCATATGGACTGTCCCATAATAAAATGTAAAAAGATTAAAGCGAAAGGTAACTGATACCCTTTTACAGTAAAGAAATAAATCGAAACCTGACTCCATGCCTCTCTCCTAGACCAATAATATATTATTGCAAATAAAAGAGAATTTCCCAAAAATGGATAACCTACAAAATGGATAAAATAAAGGAGTGGTTTTGGCCTTTATGCATGGTAATTAATATATATATATATATATATATATATATATATATATATGCTTAAGCGTGTACATATGTATGTGTGTGTGTATATGTAGAAACACATAAAAAAGTACACAAATATAAAATTGCACGTATATACATATATGTATATATATATTTTTTTTTTTTTTTTACGTGCTTATTCATAGACAAATGCACACGGGTGTATAAATACGGCACAATTTTTCTTTTTCTTTTTTTAATTTATCGCTGCTTTTGTACTTACCCCTTGGCCAATAAAAGAAAATACTTATTAGGGATAAAAAGGTACACTGAATAGTAATAAAATATAAATACGACCCAGGACTTGAGAATACTGCATTTTTTTCCAACGATGAGGAAAATTGAGCAAATAAGGACATGAAAAATACCCAAGATAAAGAAAATTTCCCAATATATAAAAAGTTAAGAAAAATTCTCCATATTTGATAATTATTATATATTAAATTCCAGTCTAATAAAAGGTATACAACGTTTAATAAATTACAAGTTATCAATAAAGTAACTAAAAAAATTAATGTTATCAAATATTTTGTTACATTTGGTAAATTATTATACCAAACTTCTGGGCCATATATATCCATTATTTTCGAAAGTTCATGTAAACTTGAAAATGAAAAAAAAAAATTAAAAAAATAAAAATTAAAAAGAAAAATGAATGAATATTTTTTATCTTCTCTACATAGGCATTTAAAAGGTTGATAATTGCCTTGCGCTTGTAACTTGTGTAACTCTTTTCTTCACGCTTGTTTAGAATCTAATTCAGTATTTGTGTTTGACGTATTATCCGTATATACTACGTGTCTTCTAAGTAAATTCTATATGTTCTCACTATAAACTCAATGTATATTCAGCTTTTGTTAAACCTCTTTTCAGCTTCTATTCAACTTTTGTTCTACTTCTGCTCAACCTCTGTTCAGATTGGTTACCTGTGTTTTTACTTTTGTTTTTATTCTCTAATAATTTGTTATCACATAGCATACTAAATATTCATTAATATGCATTCATCTTACACAAAAAAAAATATATAATAAAAAAAAAAAAAATTAATGCATTATTAGATCAAGCATAATATATCTTCTTAAAATACATGTACTTAGAGGAAAAGAATAGGGTGAAATGTAATCATAGGTAACACATGGGAAATGAACAAAAAAAAAAAAAAAAAAAATGAAAAAAAAAGAAAATGGATCAAAAGTGAACGCAAGAAAAGAGATGAGAGGTGAAAATAAGAAAAGAGATGAGACGTAAAAGAAAAGAAAAGAAAAGAAAATGGAAGTAAATAGGGGAAAATAAATTTTAATCATTACATGTGAAGGAATTCCGCGTATAATCATTTTAAGTAAATATGGATACAAAAATTACTTATATTTTTTATTAAGTTATAAGCGTATAAAAATATCAGTGTACATATATGTAAAGATATATTACATGTTTGCTCTCATTGTTTCTATGTATGGGTTCCGTTACTATTGATTACATTCATATTCTATGAATAGGGCGAATTTATTATATCGCTCAAGTATACGCATATATATACTTATATACAACCATAACCTATACGTTATATGTTTGATTATTCTTTGTTTATTTAAACGTTCATATGGTGGTTTGTTGGATTTTTTTACTTTATTTTTTGCTTGGTTTTTATAATTTTTCTGCTTGAATATTTTGCTTGGTTTTTGTGCTAAATTTAGCTGCATATTTTTCTGCATATTTTTTTGCATATATTTTTGCATATTTTTTTGCATATATTTTTGCATATTTTTTTGCATATATTTTTGCATATTTTTTTGCTTATTTTATTGCATATTTTTTTGCTTATATTTTTGCATATTTTTTTGCTTATATTTTTGCATATTTTTTTGCTTATTTTATTGAATATTTTTTTGCTTATTTTATTGCATATTTTTTTGCTTATTTTATTGCATATTTTTTGTGCTTAATATTGTTGTGTATTTATTGTGCTTGCATTTTTTGCTTAATTTTTTTTTTTTTTCTATGCATCAGATTACTATTCTTACAAAGACCGCAAAAAACTTTTTGTTTCATTTACATAGCTATAAATTACTTGTTTCATATTTTTAAATGATTTTACCTTACACATTAGTAAAATATTACAGTATTAAAAAAACATATATGTATGTATATTTATATGTTTGTATATTTATATATTTGTATATTTATATGTTTTATACTTATATATTTTATACTTATATGTTTGTATACTTATATATTTTATACTTCTATGTTTGTATATTTATATGTTTATATATTTGTATGTTTGTATATTTATATAATGTACATTAATACATATACATATTTATATACATTTATGTATATGTGTATATATGCACACGTTCGTAAGCATACATATTTACCCATTTCTTCCCATTGTATGCTATGGAAAATATTTGATGGAGACCCACATAAGCATGTTCTTAAATTAAATGAGCCTTTTTCATAATTATTAAAAAAAGTTTTCTTTCTTAAGAAAATTATAAAAAATTAAAAGTAGTACAGAATAATAAAATTAAAGGATAAAAGAAATATTTATTTTATTTTGTATATCTTATTAAAGAAAGAGAGAAATTATTTAAAAACAAAAAAAAAAAAGGCACTTTTACATTAATATACTGACAAAAGTAAAAAGTGTGAGCACAGCTGTTACACTACTTAGTTGTTATTAAGAAATGGAAACAAAAGGTATCAATTCTTAACGATTTTATATATATATATATATATATATATATATATAAATTTATAGAAAGCTTACAATAAATTCTCATTAAGCGATTTCAAATTTTTCCTTGTATTATCTTGCTGTTGTTTTTATAATTTTTCGAAATTTCTGACCATTCTCTGCAATTTTTCCCCTTTTTTTGTTCCTCTTGCTTATGTTTAACATGTAAAAAATATAAAAAGGAAAATGCAAGAATTCCTATTTAAACATGAGTCCATTTAGAGCGAAAATTTGCTTAGTAGCCCTGGTTATCAGCGTGCATTTATATGTAATATACTAAATTGCGTATACAAAAGTTTATATGTATACATATGCTTTTATGCATTTATATATGTGCGCTCGGTTGCTGATCTTTGAGAACATATACATGGACATGTGTGTATCATTAATATGAGCATTCTTCCCCCCCTTCTCCATGCATAAGTGCAGTAATATGTACAATATGTACAATATACATAAATATGCATAATAAATGAAAAAGTGAATAAGCACATGAGTAGATAAGATGCTGAGTTGTAAATTAATATTATATGGGAAAAGGCCATTAAAACATCTACGTTCAGCAACTGATTTTAAGTCGTATCGTTCTGCTAGTAATAGTAGTAGCAGTAGTGGTAATAAGGAAAAAATGAGTAATAAAATATACACGCAAAAAAGGATAATAAAAAGAGATAGACTACTCGGTAGTATTAAACCATTCATAAACGAAAAATGTGATACCCCGGAAAGTAATGTAATAGCATATTATTTATGTAAATTATTGAATTTACAAATTTTGAAAAATGCATATGAGAACATTGGTTGTAAAGTTTTGTATAAAGAACCATATTTATATGTAGAGAGTTGTGAGTATTTTAATCAACAAGATAGTTCAGGTGTGTTTTTTAAAAATGGATGTGTAGTAATATGGAATATGAAGAAAAATAATATAACAAAATTCTTACATTTTTGTAAAAGTCATATAAACATAAATGAGACTATAGAAACCTACGATTTTGAAGAATTAGAAGTACAAAATGTGAATAATAAAAGTTATGTAAATAATTCTATTATTTACTTAAGTTCTAATAATTATAGAACGACAGATAAGATTTCTTTCTCTTTTGGATTATTAAGTGCTGTTAGATTAAATAATTTAGAAAAAAAAATTGAAAATAAACTACTTTTAGAAAATAATAATATAGAAATTTTAAAAAAAAAAATTAAATCAACAAACTTAGACCTATTATCAAAACAGTTATTCACGTCAAAAATTACTTTACACAATTTAAGATATGAATTAAACATTGAACAAGATATACTTGATGTTCCTGAGGCTTTATGGGAATTAGAATACCAGAAAAAATTATTTCTTAACATTTTAAATATCTTTGATATTAAGCAAAGGGTCGACTTATTAAATCATAGACTAACTTGGACTTTTGATTATTTAAACTCATTTCTTGATTATGTTAACCAAAAACATTCTTCGAGGTTAGAGAGGATTATAATTATAATCATTGGACTTGAGCTGATGCTCGGGGTTATGCAGATGATTAACACGGTGGGATTTGTAAGTTTGCAATAAAAAAGGACAAGAACGTATAATAAAGTAAAAGAAGGGTTAAGAAAAAAAAAAAAAAAGAAAAGGAAAAGAAAAAATTAGCCAAAATGTAAAATTATACAAGTCTACAATGATGTTTTCCCGGTACGTATGCAAAGAATGGTAGAGAAGAGCGTCCAATTAAAAACAACAATGAACATTATACAATTATATAAAATAATATAATTCACAGGGGAACTAATTTTTTTTTTTTTTTTTTTTGTTTCCTCCTTTGTATCCACTTATAATATATGCAAACTTTTGAGACATAAATTACTTATCAATCTGATCCTATTATAAAGATACTGCATCGTTTGCTTATCTTACACTATATGATGTGTTATTTCTATTTTTTTTTTTTTTTTTTTTTTTTCTTCTCTGGATTGAAGGGGATGGTCCCTACAAACCCTGCACATTATATCTTTCAAAAATGAATATAAAAATACTACCCTTAATAAGCGTATACAAAAATGTAGCTTAACAATTTTTAGAATTTCAATTATCATATTGATTGTATTTCTCATATATCGTTTCATGCTACACTCTCCTAGCTTATTTGTTTTGTATACTTTTATTCTTTTTTATGGAAAAAATATTGTTTGTGTTTTAACCCTGTTCATTTTACGATATTACTTTTCCCTTCTCAAGATTTCACGTTTTTCATTAGATTAATCGGCTTTAACTAAACAGGTTCCAACTATTTATGCATGTTCAATAGTGTGTATGTTATCTTTTCAATGTGCTCGACTGGGTATGTGTTTTCCAACTGACCCCTCTTGCCCATCTCCCCTTCCCCCAAAATTCGATCCCCCTTTTTAGATATAACTTTTTTTCTTTGCAGAATTAAAATTGTACTTGATATTCCATGATGGGAGTACTGTATTAATAGAACAATCATCAGGTAGGTAAGGAGGAAACCCACTTGGGTACTTTACATTTCTATCAATAATTATATTGTTTGTATCTTTTGTTTGATATGCTAATTCATCAAATAAGAAATCATCGTTTTTTTTTCTGTAAATATATTTTAACACATATTCTTTTATGGCTAGGTTTACGCTCACCTCATCTATTATTAGCACTTGCTCGTTGATATTATTTACGCTCTCTTTTTTTATTCCATCTTTATCGTTATTTTGCGTCGTCTTTTCATTAACATTATTGTGTTCAGCCATACTGATACTGCCATTTTTGTTATCTTCCTTTTCCTCGTATGGTATCTTATCCTTATTATTTCCGTTCATATTGCTATTTATATTGCTGTTCATATTGCTGTTTATATTGCTGTTCATATTGCTGTTTATATTGCTGTTCATATTGCTGTTCATATTGCTGTTCATATTGCTGTTCATATTGCTGTTCATATTGCTATTTATATTGCTGTTCATATTGCTATTTATATTGCTGTTCACATTGCTGTTCAAATTGATGTTCATATTGCTGTTCGTGTTGCTGTTCGTGTTGCTGTTCGTGTTGCTGTTCATATTGTTCTCTATAATTTCATCATTTGCATTCTTCACATTATTCTCTTCATTAGTTGTTTTTTCTTTTTCATCGATAACTTCATTTTTCATTTTTTCGTCTGTTGTATTGTTAACAGTTTTGTTTTCGTCATTCATCGCATCTGTACCTATGACAGTATCACTTGACACTCTTTCGTTAAGCATGTTATCATTTTCCCCCTTTTCGTTAACCATCTCATCATGTGCACTTCTTTCCTTATCGGAACGAACAAATTCTTCAACAGTCTTCTGATCCATCTCTTCCTGCGTATTTAGCTTTCCTATATTTATAAGTTCATTGTTGTTTTCACATAATAAGTTGTTTAGATTATTATCATCTCCATTACTGAATACCCCAGATAAGTTTATCTGTTCAATACTGTTCAAGGCCTCCTCTTCTACTTTGTTTTTCTTTGTAAAATAACTTGAAATCTTTTTAAATATTCCATAATTGTTTTCATCATTCTGCAGTTGCACAGTACTTGCTTCATTTTGTAGTTCCTTACTGTTTTCTAAATTTCCTTCATTTTTGTTATTCTCACTTGTTTCTATTTCTTGACGTATGTCTTTATTTCCCTCTTCTCCTTCCTTCGTATTCACTGCTTCGCTAGTGGACGATTCTGGGAGGTTCAATTTTTCCTGACTCTGTTTATGTTTTATAATGTTCATCTTCGCATTTGCGTTATTTATGCAATCTTGGCTTTTTTCCCCTTCCAAGTCAATACCCTCGTTGGAGTCAACGTTTACATCTACACCAGCTTCTATGCTTGCACCAGCATCTTCTTTTACACCCCTTTCCACACCGACGGCTCCCTTTACTACCTTTTCTCCATTTCTTCTGTTACAATCCCCGTCATTATGGTCCTCATTGCAGTTACTACTATTTCTTATACTATTACTACCACTAGCTGCACATTTATGCACATTTTCTTTTTCCTCACTATAGTTTGGATCGTTCATAACATCATTCTTTTCTCCTTTATTTTTACCTTCTCTTTCTGCGTCCTTTTCTTGTTCCCCATCTTTTCTGTCATTCCATTTATCATCGCATTTTATGTTACAAATTTTTAGGTTAACTGTTGAACTACTTTTGTCAAACGAAGCTCTATTTTTGCTTTGGTCGAACATTGTGCTATTCTTCCTTTGATCATCATAATTATTCTCATCATTGTTTATAATATTGTTATTCGGTTCATCATGTATAGAAAGATTTTTATGATTTATACTTTCCTTTATACTTTTTGCATTCCTTAGTATTTTAAGCGTTTCATTTTGTATTATATCAATTAAAAAATGAATTATTTTGTAATCATATTTTTTTACATGAAAAGTTTTTAGTAAATTTTCAATTTCTATTTCAATATTTGGAATTATGTTATAATATTCATTAATTAAATTGTTACTCACCTCTAACTTGCTTTTCTTTACACTCTTTTTCTTTGCTTTCATTTTGCTACTTTTCACCTGTCATAATGTTAATATGCCAACGTACTACTCCACAGGTACTGATATACATACGTACTATACACACGTGTATTGTATCCCTGTATGAGTACGCACATATATATATATATAATTAAACATATATATAAAGAAACATATATATATATATATATATAATTAAACATATATATAAACAAACATACATAAATACATTCTGCAATGCTTCTCCTGTGCTTTATAAATTGTTGACGTGAGGGTTATATTTTCAAAAGACCATTTTTGAGAAAATAAAAAAAGGAATGGATGAAAAAATGAAAAAAGCAAGAAAGGAAGAAAGGAAGAAAATAGAATATTCCATTTTCAGCCTTTCGCTTACAATATTTTTGAAGAATTTATTATACTTCATGCAGAATTCTTTTTTTTTTTTTTTTTTTATATTATTTTTATTTTATTTTTTTTTTTTTTTTTTTGCATTTGTTAAGTACTATGGGGCATAAAATGGTGCATGTGGTAAATACATTTTTGAAAAAAAAAAAAAAAAAAAAAGCAAAAGCAGAATTGACCAAAAGAGCGAAGTCAGCAAAAAGCAATCTTTTAATTATGACAAAATATAAACTTTTAAAATGACTAAATTGAAAAGCAAAATGTAGTAGAAATGAGAAGGTGGAGACACAACGCATTTTTTTAAATGCAGAAATGCATGATTATTATTGCTTTGGATATTTCATAAAAGATGATAAATTTAATCTTTATTTTCATTTATAATTTTGGTTAAAAAAATTTCCCGTTTATTTTGTTTAATATGCTCCTTTTGAGGCGTTTCAAAGGGGAAAAATGGAGGTATGGTTTTATGTATGTATTGTACACTTATTGTACGTGCATTTGTACACCTATTTGTAGACCTATTTGTACACGTATGCATATGAGCAACAAATGTACGGTTAAATTATAACATATGATATATGCGCAGTTATAATATAAGACATCGTACGGGATGATAGAAAATTTAAATTAAAAATTTTAAATACTAACTGCAAATTGCGAACTTCAAAATTCATGAAGCAATAGTAATGAAAAAAAAAAAGTAAAATAACGAAAAAATACTGTACGAAAAACTGCTAACAATTATACAGATTTAAAAAAATTTCTCCATGAACAGGAAAGGAAAAGAAAGGAATCATAAAAACTGGTCTTATGAGAACATAGGAAACTTTAATCGGCGGGGATCCATAAGTATATATATACATGAGCATACATACGTACTTGCATACGTATATATATATATATATATATATATATATATATATATATATATATATATGAACATGCACAAGCGTTTGCGTACTGAAAAACGTAAGTATAAAACTGCTTTAAAAGTAAAGCGCACTGAGTTATGCCCCCTTCTTCCATAGCGAAATAACATTTATTATATTTATTTTTTTTCCTGTCCTTTATTGAATTTTAACGCCATCATTTTTTAGTAATATTTTTATGGACTTATATAAACCACACAAATTTAAGCTTTCCTGTGTATTACGGGGTTTACCTTTCATAAGTAAGATGTTAGCGCATAATGATACATGAGATGGGGAAAAAAAAAAAAAAAAGCGGTACTAGTTGAGGCGCAAAAGGCATAGTATACTGTAATATGTTCATTCCATTTTTGCTGTTTTTCTGTGCATCCGCTTATATTCCTTTCCGTTTTCACAGAGCTTGCCATTCTAGCCACCCTGACCACTATCAATATACTTATCGCTGTTACCTCCTCTACCACCTGCATCGCCCTAAGTGTATCTTCATATCCTACTCAGCTTGCGTTACCTTTATGGGTGCAATAAGCAGAGCGTCCAACTGTTTCAACTGGGGAAGAATACTTATTACTTTATTCCTATAACTTTCTTTTAACATATCCTGGATTTGATTTTTCTCTAAATACAATGTTTGAAGGTTTTCATTTTTCCTTAACTGTTCAATCATTTCTATATTGTTAATATTATTATTATTTAACCATAACTCTTCTAATGATTTTAACTCTGAACATATTACTATATCATCAATTTCGTTATATGATAAGTCTAGTACTTTTAAATATTTTAAATCTTTTATTCTGTCTAAAATGGAATTTAGTTTGTTATAACTCAAGTATAACTCATTGATGTGTAAGATGTTCTTAATGGATTTATCAGACCAACTGGTTAGTCTATTATGCTGTAAACTTAATTTTTTTAATTTTGGTAAATGTGGTAAGTCTAATTCTTCTATTTTATTTTTTCCTAGCCACAATTCTTCTAAATTTGTCAAGTTTTCTAGGTTTTCTATTTTTCTAATTTTATTATAACCTAATTCTAATAGCTTCAGCTTTTTACAATTGTGCAAGTTTTCGATCTGTTCTCACAGGGGAAGAAGCGCACACGTATATGTGGGTGTGTGTGTGTGAGGGGATGCTTTACAGTTACACATCGATGGGCACGTAGGTATGTACATATACAGGTATATATACACGTAAACAAATATACCCAATACAAACTCATAAGTATACATATATATATATAAATATATATATATTTTGCGCATGCGCAAATAAAAATTAAGCTTTTCATTTGGAACAGTTAAAAAGTAGACATACGTTTAACGAAAATATGTTCACTCATACCACTTTTTTACCTTTGTAATTTTGTTACTAGATAGGTATAACTCTTCCAGGTTTACAAGAGTTTCTAAATTTTCAATTATTTTTATCTTGTTGAAAGAGAGGTCTAACACCCTGAAGAGGTATATGTATATATGAGAGAAGGTACATAGTTACACATACATATATATGGAAGTATAAACACGTACATACATATGCACGATCAAACGGAAAAGACATATAGTGCGCTTCAAGGGGTGCATTGTATAAGCACTACTAGTCTGTGTAAAAAATGAATGTGTTACAATTTACCTTAACTTTACTAACATTGATATGTTTTCTATTTTTTTAATCATGTTTTCATATAATTCTAAATGTTCAAGTTCCAAATTGTTGTCTAGGTTTTCTATTTTTTCAATACAGTTAGATATGAGCTGCAGGGTCTGAACGAAAAAGGGGGGAAGAAAAAAGGAGAGTGGAAAAAGTAGATGAAAGGAAAAAATAAAATAATAAAATGAAGAAATAAAAACGACAAAAAAAAAAAAGAAGCTACATGTATATATATATATATATATATATATATATATATATATATCGAGGTGCCCATTAGTGAAGAAAACAAAATGAAAGCAAAGATATCCACGTGGTGCACTGTTCATTAGTGTGGCATGTGCACTTTTTCACGTAAAATGTAAATGTGCACATATGGACATATGCATGGATTGAAATATAGGCTGATGTATGTCTATAATACTTCTGATTTGTCTCGCCCCTGTTGTGTTCGTAAGCCAAATGACAATACACATCAGTCCAAACACACATATCGATAAAATAATTATATAACGCGTGTGAAAAAAAAAAAAAAAAAAAAAGAAAGAAAAAAGTTAAAATATATAAAAGACTAACTTTTAACTTTCTACATTTTTCCACATTTTCTATTTTTTTAATTCTTGAATATTGATAAGATATTATGGTTTCATCTTCGTCAATTGTAGTTATTTCCCCCAAAACGTTGTAGGTTGCCATGAACTACACTATACCTGTTTGTCACGTCCTGCCTTGTTAATTTAAGCGAGCACATATATATATATATATATATATATATATATATATATATTATATTTATATATATATGTATATGTATATACATACATACAAGCATGAACACGTGCATATATTTACTATATACATGTACTGACAAGGCTAAAGGAACGATGGAGTTTTGT